>NW_024427107.1:51880763-51924526 GCF_017311325.1 Ursus maritimus | reverse complement strand
ATATATATATATATATATATATATATATAAAATATCAAATATTTCTATATTTTTATCTCTGGACATAAGCAGCCTCCTCTTTTGTCCTTGTCATGCCATATAAATATAAACATTTATTTTCTGCGTGTGACCTGATAATGGTTTAGAAAGACAGTACCTTAAAAGTTGTTAGAAACAAGATTCCTAGTGGCCAAATAAGGATCCAGAATAATTTAAAAAAAAAGATTTGTAATAATGGAGGAATCATAATTTTCTCTGAAAAACCTGAGATTAATTTTCCAGTACTCTCCTTTATGTAGTGGATAATGTCTACAACAATGCACCTACAGTAGACACAGTGATGAATGTGGTGAAACACACTTCAATAAAATAAGTTTTATAATGACTCCAAACAATACAGTGTTAATGCCCTACTCTTGGTGTTACTGCTTGATCTAAGAGGAAGATGTGGGATATCTTGAAGACTTCATGTCCTTTAGGTAATTTTCCATAAATATTATCACAAATGAATTTTCTTTTTTGAATAACAGCCAGTCATCAAAAAGTTCAAGAACATTCCCTAGACAAAGCATTCAGTGCAAATACTCTGTTACATATCTAACAACCAACTATGCAGAAAGTAAGGTTAACAGTTAATCAAGACTCATATCTGAATGAAGGGCCACCTCACTTGGATGGCCAAGAGATTATTTATATGCAGTGCCAACATTTTCTCCGATAACAGACCTGGTGTCAAGCCACAGATGAATAAATGGCCAATCAAAGCCTCGAACTTCTAGATCAATACAGCATGCCATAAGAATTTTAGCTTGGAAATTTTTAGGTAGGAATTGCCTGTCATTTCTCAGAACAATAGAAAGTCAATTATAATGACTCATTAAAAGGTGATGTCTAACTTTGGGAAATACAGTATACACACATACTTTTTGAGATTAGTTTTCTGTACCCCTGGGGTAAATAAATGACTTGTCTTGCTGTATGAACTACTGAATATAAACCAAGTAAATATCACTTGACATCACTCAGGGTGGATGATTTAGATACCAGAGTGCTGATCTTAAACTATCCTTTCTGGCAATAATATACAGCAACACTAACTGAATATGGGGGTTATTTCTACTACCCAAAATAATTATTCAAAATAACTAGCATTGTTGAGTGCTTACAATGTGCCAAGTTCTGTTCCAATTGCCTTACATTCAATATTAACTCATTCAATCTTCACAACTCTTTGAGGTAAATTACTATCCCCATGTTACACATAAGGAAACTTAAGTGTTGTGATTATTTCACTTGCTTAAGGTCACATACTTAATCACATACTTAGAAACAGAGGAACCAGGATTCCAACCATAGCAGTCTGGCCCGAGAGCTCACATTTTCATTATTATCTTATACTTCCTTTCAGTATAGAAAATTATCTTTCTATTCTCATCACCACAAATACCTTCCACCTCATCTAAACAGTATCATATCATTAACCTACAATTTCAAAGACAGAATAAAAACAAATCACTAAAAATGCCATCATTTCTGCCATCTCTGTAGCCTATTTTTGCATTTTCTGCAAACTACAGTGGTTTTGTTGTTTTTTGTTTATGTTTTGTTTTGCTTGATAAAGAAGTGCAACTTCCAGATTGAAATCCCACCTAGATAGTCTTCTTTCTAATAGTGCAAAATCTGAGTACCAGGGCACTCCTGTATAGCTCTATTAAATTTTCTCTAAATAAAGAAACTTCAGGTGTTTAATGTTTAGCCAAATTTAATGCTCAAAATGATGCAAGCTATATTTAAAAAAAATAAATTCTGAAGAAAGATTTTAGTAAATCTATGCAATACTTTGGAAAATTCTTTGATGGCTTAGGTTTTTGAAGATCCTTCTCACATTTGGTCAAAAGCAAAAGACTGCACCCCAATGTTTATAGCAGCAATGTCCACAATAGCAAAACTATGGAAAGTGCCCAGATGTCCACTGACAGATTAATGGATAAAGAAGATGTAATATATATATATACACACATATACATATGTGTGTATATATATATATACATACATATACATATGTGTGTATATATATATATATATGAATATTACACAGTGATCAAAAAATAAAATCTTGCCATTTGCAATGACACAGATGGAACTAGAGGGTAGTATGCCAAGTGAAATAAGTCAATCAGAGAAAGACAATTATCATATGATCTCACTGATATATGGAGTTTAAGAAACAAGGCAGAGGACCATAGGGGAAGAGAGAAAAAAATGAAACAATGTAAAGGTTTAAAAAAACCCACTTTAAGTAAGAAATTACTACTTGAAAAGGTATCTTATCACAGGTTCATGTGGAATCATCCTCCACCCAGTTGTTTCCATTCTTTCTATCAGAAAAGAGACAACAGCTGAGGTGGAAAAGAAATCACTAATAAATGGCACTGAAAAATGGTTTCCAGACATGGCAGAAAAGTTTTGTTAACTGCTCAGAGACATCTAGGAGGGGTCCATATGGGAAAACTTTTTCCTAACATTAATAGAGGAATCATGTTATGGTATGAACAGGTTTTTAAGAGAGCCTTTACAATTATGAATTACTGTGCTTTCCCTTTGTCAGAATCCTTTTTCTAATGTGTGTTTTTTCTCTTTTGACTCCTTTTTCCAGTTCTGCATGTTTCTGGTAACTTTTTATAAGAAGAAAGAGGGATAAGCCACGGGAGTGACTGTCATCTGCAAACAACAGATAAACAAAGATACAGGGGGAGAAAAAGAAGTATCAGAGAAATCACAGAAGCTCACCTGCTATCGTGACAAGTGAAGCTAGACCCAAGTCTCAGAGGAAAAGGAACTAGAGAGCTAAAAATTCATTAAGTGGTGGCAATTTCATTTACCAGGACAGGGGTCAACTAACCAATTAACAAATTAAGAGTTTTATTTCTTTCATAATAATTTAATAAAAGACCTGCTACCTCAATTTTTACCTTTTTCCAGGCATTTTATTGGGTCCTAAGGATAAAATGATCCAATAAAATTGGGTTTGGGGTGCCTGGGTGGCTCAGTCGGTTAAGCTGCTGATACTCATGGCCCTGCATGGTATCCAGTATTCAGGGCCACAGTCTCCATTCTACAAGGCTTCTTCTGGGCCATCTGCTACCCTGTCCTCTCATGACCATGGGAAAATGTTGAAGGTTCTTCCAGGCCACTAGAGTTCAGGGGTTTGCCTTAGGTCTTCTCTCTGGCATTCCCGGCCTTCTTGCTTTCCTATTCTAATCTCTTCTGTATACTTGACATAGGATCTCTAAAAAATGGAGAGCATTTCCTATGGTCATTCTATAGAATAAGACACAAATCTCTGCTCTTCGGTCCCAAAAACCTATCTACTGTTTCTCTCCTGATCCAGATTTGGATCATGGGAGACATGTGAGGATCCCCTCACCTTCTTCCAAACCTTCTTTTTATGTCTCCCTTTCTTATGAAGTTTTTCTCCCCCTGCCTCTCTGTATGGTGGGAAAATCATTTTTACATCAACAGGAATTCATCCATACTTTGGTAAATAATATAAAAGGCCAAAACTACCAGATTTCTGAAACTCAAAGTAGAGCAATGATTCCTTTCTTTCTCTCTTCATTTCTGCAGTATCATCCAATCCTGAAGACAATGCTTGTAGAAAGTCTTCACTGATGGGGCCATTAGAATAGAAAGTACATGCTAAAGAATCTAACTAGTACTGTCATAAGCATACAATGCTTCTCTGCTAAGTCACCAGCTACATATGATACTTGATTTATCTTCTTCCAGCTAACACATAAGATATCAGTCATGTAAAGGCCAAAGAGATTACTTATACAGGCAAGAGGAGGTTAAAAAGGGGACTTTTCCTCTCTCAGTGTTGGTTAGGCCACCTACTCACATTCCAAAGGGGCTATATTATACAAGTAGGACTTGTAAAGATTGTGGTAGAGAACCACTTTGTGACCTTCCCATTAACCTCCACCTTATAAAATAGGTTGGGGAGTCTGAGACAAGTCAGTAGAAAAGTGCACTCTTCCTTTAGAGAGAATTGTTGACATGCTATGAGACCCACCAGGTATGGAGCTAATCCAGAAAGACTCAAGAATACTTGAATAGCTTAGTGGATACAGTTGACTGTAGTTTGACTCATATCCAGGGGAGTTTAAGGGCAAGAAACAGAGTATAGGGGTATGCTCTGGGAAATAAAGTGATTTTTCCTGTGGACTATGTGTATGTGAAGAGAGAAGGACAGAGAATGAGAGAGAGAGAGAGAGAGAGAAAGAGAGAGAGAGAGAGAGAGAGAGAGAGAGAGAAGACACACTGGCCTATAATAATGTTAAATGAATTTTGCTCAAAAGAGCCCCTGGATGAGTGTTGGAAGCACAACACTTAGAGTTCATGTGGAGGTGGTGCGTCACCTGTGTCATGAAACTGTAATGTGATGGCTGCAGTGAGGGGGGAGTGTATAAAAACCCTACAAATGAGAAACAGTCAGTTTAGCTTTAAATATTTTCTAAGTCTAGGGCCAGTGTCAACTCCTGATAGTGCCAGCCAAGTCATACTTTTCCTGAACCTTAGCTCTTCTCCACATTTCCAACTCTATCCTTCAGTCCTGGGGAAGCCAACGGTGTCTAGTGGATGGAGGAGAAAGGAAGAAGTGCTGGTTAGGCAAAACAGGGAAAACGACAACCCTGCCTCCTTGCTCCTATAAGACCTTAGTTTAAGCAGTCCCAGAGGAAAAGCTTCAACTTTAAAATAAGGCTGGAGTTTTATTATATAGGGATATACATAATATTCCTGAACTGAAATGGTTTGACCTAATAAAATGACTGGAGAACTGTTTTGTTTTGTTTTTTTAAATCTGAGAGTAAGCAGTTGAGTAATGAGGCCCACCTCAAATTTGATTGAAAGACAACAAAGTAATTAGTCCCTTTGAGTGTGTCTGGCATTAAGTAATGGGAAAGGAAAGCTGTTTTATTTTCCACCTGTACCTTATAATCTCTCTTGCCTTAAATATCGTGAAACAAAGGGGAGAAAATTTTTTCCATTTCCATTTTTTAGGATTAAAATATTTTCCCCTGAAAATTTCCCCAAAAATTACTCCTGAAATGTGATGGAAAAAAAGCTTGTATAAAAACAAACCAAGAAATCTCTTATTTTTAAAAACATGAAAAGGCTCTGGTTCCAAGTAAGATAGAGGAGGTACACTTTTTCCTCTCCTCCCCTGAATGCAGCTAAAAAAACATGGATAGCACACTTGGAGCAGCTATCTGAGAACACAGAAAAGAGTAACAGGTAAGTTTGGAGAAAATACCAGAATTAAAAATATTACCAAATTAGTGGTGAATTCACAATTTCTTTTTCTTCTGCTATCACCAGGCCTGAAGATTAGGCTATGAAACCTGGAAGTAGCATTAGTGTAGAAAGGGAGAGCTAGAGGAGAAGCCCTCTAGTTGTGTTCAAGGAAAAGGAAAGGGGTTCCCTAACACTCAGAGAGAATAGGGAAAATTCCCCCATAAGACTAAAAATAAGTCAAGGATGTGTACTCTTACCATTTCTATTCAATATCACACTGGAAGTCCTAGTGCAGTAACGTGAGACTATGTAAAAGGCATACAGATTGGAAAGTAAATGAAACCATCCCTACTTATTGATAACATATTTCTCTATCTAGAAAACCTCAAGAAATCTAAAAATTAATAACTCCTTGAACTTGCGAGTTTAGCAGATTCCGACACAAAAAGTCAACAACCCGAGATCAATAGTATTTCTTTACACAAACAATGAACAACTGGAAACAAAAATTAAAACATAAGACCACTTATAATAGTTCCAAAAAAGGAATTACTTAGGTATAAGTCTACAAAATATACAAGACCTATTTTCCAAAAATGTCAAACACTGATGAAAGAAATAAAAAAATAAAAGACCTAGAAAGTGGAGAGACATTTCATGGTCATGGATTGGAGGACTCAACAATAGTAAAAATGTAAATTCTTCCCAAATTGGTCTGCAGATTTAATGCAGTCCTAATCAAATCCCAGCAAAGGTTTTTTGTTTGTTTTTTGCTTGTTTGTTTTGTAGATATAGACAAATTTACTTTAAAATGTATATTGGTGAAGGGATAGATACATAGATCAATGTACAGCATAGAGTCCAGAAATAGACCTTCAGAAATACAACCAATTGACTTTTGCAAAGATGCAAAGACAGTCATTTCAATGAATGATATTATAAAATCTGGACATCCACATGCAAAATTAAAGATGAACTTTGCCCTAAACTTTACTCATTATATAAAAATTAATGTCTAAATGAATCATACATTTAAATATAAAACACAAAACTGTAAATGTCCTAGAAGAAAACAGAGAAAGTCTTACTGATCTTGAGTTAAACAAAGAATTTTTAGACATGACACCAAAAGCATAATCCATAAAACAAAAATTAATAAATTGGACTTTATCAATATTAAAACTTTTGCTCTGCAAAAGTCACTCTTAAGAAAGTGAGAAAAGAAGCTATAGGCTGGAGAACATATTTTAAATACTTATAAATCACATACACAACAAATGACTCATATCCAGAGTATATAAAGAACTCTCAAGTACTGAAAAAACAAATAACTCAATTTAAAAAGTGGACAAAAGATTCGAACAGAAACTTCATCAAAGAGAATATAAGGAAGGCAAATAAGCATACAAAAAGATGCTTAACATTATTAGTCATTAAGGAAATGCAAATCAAAGCCAAAATGTAATGCCACAACATACCTATTAGAATGACTAAAATTAGAAATATGAATAATACAAAGTACTGATAAGGATACAGAACAAATGGAATTCTCACATATTGCTGATAGCAATGTATGGCCAGTCTGAAAAATAGTTTGGCAGTGTCTTATAAAATTAAACACATACTTACTACATGACCCAGCAATCCCACTCATCACTATTGATCCTAAAGAAATAAAATTCATATTCACACAAAGCCTATATATTAATGTTTACAGCAGTTCTATTAATAACTTCCAAAAACTGGAAGGAAATCAAATTGTCCTTCAATGGATAAACACCCTGTGGTACATCCATGCAATGGAATACTACTTAGCAATAAAAAATGAACTATTGATACACACAAACTGGATGATTCTCAAAGGGATTATAATAAATGAAAGGAGACAATCTGAAAGGGTTGCATATTATATGATTCCATTTACAGGACATTCTTGAGAAGATAAAACTATAATAAGGGAGAACAGATTAGTGACTGCTAGGAGTTATGGATGGGATCAAGTGACTGTGGAGGGGTATAGTTCAAGAGAGTCTTGGGGCGGGAGGAAAGGGAGCTGTTCTACATCCTGATTGTAATGGTGGTTATACAAACCCATGCATATATTGAAATTCACAGAATTGCACACCAAAAAAGCTCAATTTTACTCTGTTAATTCAAAAATTAAAATAAAATAAAGAGATGAGGGAAGTGGTTGGGAAATTCCTTATTCACTCCCTTTACTTTCTGGTAATAGATTTTGCCAACTACTTCTAGCCAGACTAGATTGTCCTACCAGACATGCATTAAATTGTCCAACCAAGATGTGTCTCTTAATCACACAGGCACATTACTGAAGGTGTTCTCCAAGAATCACAAAAGAACTTCCAAAAAATTTGCCAGAATGAGAACTGCCAAAAAAGAAAAAAAAAAAAAAAAGAAGAAGAAGAAGAAGAAGAAGAAGAGGATGATGACTCAGGGAAGCCAGGTTCTGTTATTCTTGGCAAGCTTAATTGCCAAACCAAACCCCATCAATTATAAGATAACCATTTACATGGGATTGGGATGATTTCCCTTCTTACCAAAGGAATGAGGCACTTACTACTGCTTATTTAAATTCGTCAAACTGAACATTATTTCTGTTGGGAAATAAATACAATTTCACTTGCTCAATTCTGATTTCAAAGTTAAAGTTACCATTATAAAGACTGCAAAACTGGGCCTCATTTTAGATACATAATGATCACATAAAGGACAAATAAGGAGAAAAAATGTACAGGAAGCCTTTTTTTTGGCAATTCGTGTGGTTTTAAAAATATATAATTTCTTTGCTAGAATAATAAAGTCTCAATGAAGACATAAATATATATATGTTAATTTGTTCTTAAAATGAAAATATTCAACAGTCCTCGAAAAAGTATATTGTTTATTAAAAGAAAAATAATGAAATGAAATAAAGAACAAGATTATTTCTTAAAAGGCAGGTAGAAAACACTCACCCTCACAAAATCAGGGTCTTTAGAAGTGGTTTGACTTTAAGGAAAAATGTTAGTGAGTGCGTCAAAGTGTTGAGAACCTCATCCAGCCTACCTGGTTCTTTCTCTTTACAAATGCATTGAAATGTCATTTCAGTAACTATTCATAGTATAATTTGTATCTACTAAAGCAATTAAAATATTCCAGCTTTGAACCTCCTCTTCTGCTTCGCTGATACAGATACAACAAAGGTGAACATAAATTCTGTTAACCGAGCAATCGTGCATGACAGAATATTCAGAAGCCCACGTTATTTTATAATTAATGTGTTTCAGGATGATGTCTGAGGACATGACATTTATACTGAGAAGGTACTTGGATAATTATTTGAGGATTAGCAGTTTCAACAAATGCTGATATGTTTTTTAAAGTGCTACCTGGGTGGTTTCAAACAAAGAATCAAAGTAAATATGTCTGATGTGTGTGCTTATTTACATACAGATGGAAAGCTTTCTTCCTTATGGTGAAGAGCCATGCAAATCAGAGAATTTCTGCCCTCCTCCCTGGCAGAAGGCTCCAGAACCTATAAGGCCATTTATTTGTTATCCCTTTTAGGGAAAGGGAAGCAATTGATCCCAAACTTTAGCAGCTCTCTTAACCTGTGCAAATTCACTGCCAGCACCCATTCCTTGTCTATAGGCAATAGTTCTTTCCCCAAACACATCTCCTCCCTCTTGATCCCTGATCTTTTAGACTCACATATTACTGATTAAAAACAATATAATGATAATATATCTGGCAAAAAACACTTAATAAAGTTGGTTAATGAAGTCCCAAATTAACAGCAAATCGCATAAGATGGCAGTACATTTCCTTTCTCTCTCCCATTGTACCACGTTCCAAGTTTTGTAATGTTGAAGTCAGAGATAAGGGAGATATGCTTTTATTCTCAGACCCTTTCTATGCGGGCTTTCTGTGTACACTATGCAATTAAAAATAACAATCCCTATTTACTGCACACTAACTTCTACCAAGTACTTTAGATGTATTTCTCTGATCCTTAGCACAGCCCTGAGGCGCAGCTTTCATAAACCCTCTTCCACGAATAAGTAAGTTGAGGCTCAGGGAGGGTACATAACTGATCATGCCATGTATCTAACCATTAGGAACCCAAGGGGGATTCTGGCCATAGTCTGTGTGACACCATGCTGCCTGAGGCCCCTAGGACTCCTATGGCCATATGGCCCGGTTTGCTCTGGACAGTCCAGATGTATGTCTTGTTCTCTCAGCATCCCATCTTATTGGCATTTTTTCCCCTATCCTTTTTCACTTTCAAAAGCATCCCAGTTTTGACAGTTAAAGATGGGATGGCCCTGCCTTTGGAATGCTGACTGATACCACAAAGGGGAAAGATGTGTGTCTCTGTTTCTTTCTCTCTCTCCACAACTTTGCCCTTGATTGATTTCCCTTTTCTTCTCAGATGAGATGTACAATATCTCCTGGGGCCTCCCTTCCAAGCTAGTCCTCTGACAGCTTTTCTTTATGTTTGGATTTTATAATAACATTGAGATATGCCCACCAAGAGACCCAATTGTAAGAATGCAATTAGGTATGGAAAAAAAAGGATAGTTAAAGAGAGTTTCAAAAATCATGTACTCACTGGCTTATTTTCACAGGAATCAAGAAGGAAAATTGGACGAACATTTATGGAATGCCTATAATGCAGCAAGTACTATGCCAAGACATTTACATGAACAAATTTCTCCTTTGCCAATGAGAAAACCCAGATTTGAAAAGATGAAGTAAACTTCCCAGGTCCTGGATAAGGATCTTAACCTTCATGGGTCTGACTCATATGCCTTACTTTCTTTACAACACACTGTCTCCTAAATAAATGTAAATATAACACAGTCATGCATTAACATAAAAATATTACTGGCTAGATTAAGATCAACATATTCTATATTTTACAAATTTGTATTTTTCCCAGGCAATTTTGACCTATACCCTGTTTTCTGTGTCACAAAGCCAGTGTTGACATGAAATGAGCTTGCAGTAACCAGGCCTGTATTTATTCCTCCTTTTGTTTCCTATACATAATTACCAGCGATATGTATGCCTTTGTGATCAGTTTTAGTTGTTTGGTTTGGGATTGGGGCTCTTTCATTGGCAGAGACAATTCCGTAAATTTGTATATTTTAAAAAATAAAGTTAAAAAGAATGAACAAAGTAAAGCTTCCCCTTAAAATGTAATAACACCAATATTTACTTACCACCCTACAATCAAATATTTGGGTTATTTAAAACCAGTTCTTGAATGGCTTCTTTCAGATATACATTCTACCTAAAAAGTCTATGAAAGAAGAGCTTTCAGCTTGCTGTATATATTAAAGGGCTTACAAAGGGCACTGAGCTGAAGTAGAGTAGCACAAACCAAAAAGGTCATATTTCCATCGATTGCCCAAATCGCTCAGTGCCAGCAAATATGCAGCCTGGGCGAGTTTTTTTCAGTTTAATGTCACCAGCCTTGAGGCTGATTGTGGCCTCCTGCCAGAAACAAAAGGCATTTTTGTCTCCTTATATTCTGTTTGAGAACACAACTCCCATGTGAATTTAGTGGTAGCCCTCAATATAACCCCCTCCATTCTTCCCAACCCTCCATATATACAAAGGTTTTGCTTTGTGGTCTCTGTGGCACTTTTGTGAATCTGGGGACACTCCAAGTAGTGACTCAGAATGTTTCAGAAGCCAAAACCAGGTCACTGAGCACCTCTGACCCAGCTGCAGAAATATCCTGCCATTAGCCAGGTACCCCTAGAATCTATCCTGTGCTCCCCAGATAAATGACAAGGAAACATAAAGACTTCATATCAGGACTTGTGACCAAGGAAAATTGTGAAGTAGACCAGGTCTGCCCCTGCAGAATTCCAATCTCCTTGACCTCAAGCTGGAAAAACTTTGAAAGAAACGTGAAGTAGCAGGAAGAACACTGGTCAGAAGACTGGGTTCAAGTCCTACCTCTGCCACCAATTTGCTCTATGACTTCACAAAAACCACCGTGACTCTCAGGTGTTCAGCAGCTTCACTGACAAACTACGTGGACTCTGCTTTCTGAGTTTCTTCTGGCTCAGAAATTATGGTTCTCTTATTTTCCGATTAACTGTTGCTTACTAATGTACCACTGAGATAGGAGTAAATGTGGTGTGGGTTTCTACACCTTTTCCACACTGCTAGTGTCCTCTCCCATCCCTGATCACATGTGAACACCAAGAACAGTTATTTGTTGTGTCTGCCTCCTATGAGATGGAGAGCTCCCTGAGGACGATGTGTGCCTTATTCATTTCTACATTCCCTTTAGTTCAGGTGTGATGTCGGCCATATAGTTGGTCTTAGCAAAAGGAGCTCACTTATTTCTTGACCAGCCAATGGTTGTAGTTGAAGGGCATTTAAGAAGGTAGGATGGCACAATAAATTGTTAGCAGTAAAGTTAACTATAGAAAAGGAAGTACCCTGCATTGCCTTTCAAATCTTATCCCAATGCCACCTTCTCCACCATTTTAAGGACAGCCTTTATTTATTCTCATGACAGTCTGATCAATGTAATCATATAACTGTTTTATTTTTAATTTCTTCAACACATGGAATATATATGTGGGGAAGGGAGAGACAGACAGACAGAGAGAGAGGGAGAATACAGTTCCCCTAATTTGTTAACATTTCAACTGGGAAATACCTTCACTGTGTCATTCATACTGGTCCCACCTTTCCAAAATAAAAACTAGCCACAGATGCTGTTCTCCCTTTCCTAGCCCTTCTCTACTGTCTACTACCACAGTGTATTAATTGAATCATTAGTTAACTTTTTAATCAGCAAACTTAATGGGAGAACTCAAATTTCAAAGGAAAAGACTTAAGAAAGTGAGAAAAAGTGTTGAATCAATAACATGGGCGGGTTCCTACATAATATTCTGTTCAAATTGGATTACCACCGCCCAGGCTTCTGATGAGTACACTGTGACAGTCAACATACCAGATTCCCCAAATTAAACATACTTCTCTATAATTAAATATCACAGCTTCATTGTTCCGATAACAAAATTGAAATATTTTCCACCATCATAATATCCTTAGCAGATAATGTCATTGGAATAGAATGATGTTACCACATGATAATAGGCTCTCAACGCCAAAGTCAAGTTATACTGTTTATTTTCAAAGCAGATCATTACATTGACTTTTTTTCCCATTACCAAGTGATTGATGCAGCTTTAAAGGTGACCAACAAAAATTTCATCAAAAAAATGATCTAACAGTGGGGATATGTGCTGAATGATTCAAATACCAAGGGAGATGCCACATATAGCAGCAGAGAATCCATTTAAAAATTAAGCTTTGCCAAACCTTCAGCAGCAGTTTGCTCTGCAAAATGAGAGCAGCTGTCAGAGGCCCCAAAGTGCCTCAAAAATACAATAAAATCTTGTGTTGACATAGTCCGTTTCTCGATAACTATGGAATTCTGGAATAGAACACCTGCCAGCAGAGGAACCTGGTGTGCACCTAACACACATGCACGAACTCATCTTGACAAGCAGCTTGAAGAAAGGTGGTGCTACAAATAGCAGGGCCTGCAAACAGGCTCTTACCACAAACCAAAGAAAAGCCTTCCCACACGCCTCTGAGACCACAGCCATTTCAGTCACTTAGGGATACAACCCTATCAGTGAGGTCATCTTCAAATACTGGAGACTAACAATGAATACCTTTCTTTTAGACTCAAAGCACTTACACAAAGGCCTTTCAGCTGGAACATGCTCAGTACAAATGACTGCATTATTACATTTCATCTCTCCCCCCCCCCGGAGAAAGGCAAAGAGACAGGGGTACTATCTCTAAAACAAAAATGCTAGGTGACTCAACTTGAACTGATCGACTTTCAAAATCAGATGTGGTGTTGAAAAAATATACCAACTCCTGTACACTTTTCATTTTAACAAATATTTCATGAGTAAGGCACTGTGCTAAGGGCTGCTGGAGGTAGAAAAAGAAAACAAAAAAAAGTCTACTCTACCCAGATCATGCAGCCTGCTCACTGCTATTTATTTTCTCTGCATGAAGTCGTTTGGGGCTGGGTGGGCTCCAGTTGAGAGTACTTTGTACAATCAGTGCTTGCTGCTTGCATGAGACGTATGCCATGCACAATATTTTTGATGATGATGTTAATTGGTGTTGAACACAACTTATTTATAATTCTAAAGAATTATACGTGTGTTAGGGATGCCTGAGTCCCCAAGGGCCTAAGTTACACGTTAAAGATTAAAAAGGACAGATTTTCAGCTGGACAGTCCAATAGGCTGACACAAACTGATTATTTGCAAATATGGTAGCCACAGTGTCTGAGAGGAAGTGTTAGTAAAAGAGATAAATTTTAAATGATAACTCATTCGTGACAGAAAGCACAGTAATCCAGGGCCCCCTCAAACATATTCCAAGAGAGCACTTCTCGGTGTTACAGATTGCCCTGGGAAAGATCTTGTTTATGCTGGGCTAACCATGAGCACTTCAGCCCTGATTGATGTAGCAGTCCCACAAAATCCATAGCTGTGCCCCCATGCCAAGCTCCTGTCCCGTTCTCCAGCAACTGCTCTGTGATGTCCTCTGTTAGATGAAAATTCTCCTACCAATAAGGCCCCTGGTTCTGGCCACTCTTGCTCTACTTTGAATTTTCTTTAATGCCCTGTCTCAGTCTCTTGCTCTCACAGTCTTTGTGCTACATTCCTAGCACCCTATACTTCTTTTCAGTAGCACTTATCCCACTTGTCATTGTTTTAATGCCTTATCTTTCCCATTAATCAGCAGTGTGGCCTAGAAGTTAGCATCTGAATTGTTCTCTCCTACATTCCCAGTACCTAGACAGTCCCTGGCACATAGCAGGTGCTTAAAGTATTTGTTGACTGTCCTGATTCCCATATGCACATCCTTCCCTAGCCTTGGGATCTGTTCTTGGTCAAGGGAAAAACTAGACTAAAACTCAAGGGACTCATAAACAAGTCAAACTTGTTGCCAAGGCCAGTTTTTCTTGTGTGCTAGCTTGTGGCAATCCAGCAACTGATTTATTCCTCAGACAAAAAGCCCTGACCCTGAACCCCCATTTTGGTTCTGTAGGGCTGAGGCCATGACTTGCTACTGCCAGTTTTCTCATGGTTTGGGAGGAAAGCTGGCTACTCATTGACAATCTTCCCTGGCAATTCATATTGACTAGTTTCCATTCTTAGACTCTGCCAATTAATTAGACTCCCTAGAGGCTTTCTCTTGAATTTCTCTGATGAAAGGACACCTTCCTGTTGCTGATTGTCCCATTCTAATTCAAGACCTGATGTAGCTTTAGGAAAATATGCCATTATATCAGACATACTAAAATGCCTAAATTAATTAAATACAACTAGCATAATATTTTGCTGTAAAAATACTGAAAAATCTTCATAATTTTGTTTTAGAAATTATGTAGTACACATAATTCATTTACTTCGAAATTAGCAATAAATTCTCTACAGTCATCATGTTTTTTGAGAATTTCAGCAAGGTTAAAAAAATCCAATCTATAAACTGTTTTCAAGTAAAATCAGTATTAACTAGTGTCATATTTAACAAACAATAAAATAACATGTTATACCTTATATACACTGAAGTAAACATTTATTAATTTCAATTTTACTGTTGTCTTTTCATATTTGAAGCCAACACTTTTTTCAGTCCTCAAATATTTTTATGGGCTCCTGCAAATCTCATAGTCCCTAGGCCATATTCTTTTTTTTTTTAAACATATTATTTTTTTCATTAGAGAGAGAGACAGAGTGAGAGAGAGAGCACAAGTGCGGTGAGGGTTAGAGGGAGAAGCTGACTCCTTGATGAGCAGGGAGCCCCATGCGGGGCTCAATACAGGGCTTGATCCCAGGACTCCCGAATCATGACCCAAGTGGAAGGCAGATGCTAAGCTCAACCACTGAGCCACCCAGGCGCCCCCCTCAGGCAATATTCTTACAGTACCAGAGGCACAAAATTGCCTTGTCCTAAAAAAGATTCTATTCTTTATTCTTATGAGCCAGTGCAAAGTTCCATGGCCTGCCCTTTGACAACCTGTTAAGAAAGACCTACAAAGTTGAACACTTCAACAGGCAACTATATCATGGACAAAGTCCATGCTGTTCTCTTGGGTTAGGGAAATCTCCATGCTATTGTAATTTCCCTATCATTATTAAACACTGCACAGTTTTTATAAAGACTTGGGAATGTAGTCCAAGATTTTGTCTGAAGACATGTCTCTTTGTCTATAAACCCCCACTCCTATACCATGTTGCCAAACAGGTGGTTCTTGGGGCTATACTACGTAGGTCCAGAACTATGCCCCCAGATATGTGGCCAAAACCCAAAAATAGGTTGCTTTTGCCTCATACAGGACACATTTTATTCCTTTCACTAGATTGTGTACCAAGTTTCACTTTCAAAAAATATTCTCGAGGCACCTGGATGGTTCAGTCAGTTAAGCAGCCGACTCTTGATTTCGGCTCAGGTCATGATCTCATGGGTCCTGAGATGGAGCCCCAGGTTGTGCTCCGTGCTAAGCAGGGAATGTACTTGAGAAGTCTCCTCCTCTCCCTCTGCCCCTCCCCCCCACCCTTGCTCTTGCTAGCACATGCACTCTCTTTCTCTCTCTCAAATAAATAAATTAAAAATATATATATTCTCAAAAGAATGTCCAGATCTTCAACCCAGCATTGCTGCTTTGCTCTCCCAATTTCCTTACAGGGAGGCTGAGTGACTCTTTTCCGGAGGGGTTATTTTTTTTTCATTTATTCAACAATAGTTATTGAGCATCTACTATGAATGAATGAGTGAATGAACAATAAGAATGTGAGTTGGAGAGTCTGAAAAGTGCTGCGACCCAGTAGAGGTCCCTCAGTCACCAATAATGCAAGCCTCCAAAGGCTTAGACAAAGCATATTCTGCTTAATACAGAGCCCAGGACAGATATTCTCCTGGTAACTAGGCAGACACACAAGGACAAACATGGCATACCGACTGCAATTGGATTTGTGTCCCAAAATAGATACTTCTGGTTATAATATTAACTTACTTCAAATTACATATGCATCTCTGAAGTATTACTAAATAATATGTTTCACAGATACTGGAAATGGGAAGACCTCATTAGATCATGCAATTCTCTCTCTCTTTCCCTTTTTTTCCCTGGTTTCTAAATGAATTTTCTACTCCCCTATGATTAGTGGGATTTGGTTATGACCAAACTGTCAACTGTTTGGAAGCACTTACTTAATCATGTTAGCAAGGAACAGGTAAAAATGTACACTCAACTGAGTCTATCTTTGCTGCTCTTTGGGCTTTACTTCTATCCACAGTGTCAAGTCTTATAAATAGAGGTTACTTCATTCTGTTTCAATAAGTAATATGATGTTAATGAGTCCTTCTAATTCTGTTAAGTCTCCTCAAGATCTGAACATGATTAATAACTTACTTTAAATCACTGGGAAGCTGCACTTCCATTTCCTCCAAGGAGTCATCTGCTTATTTGCAGATTTATCAGTGAAATTCACAAAAAAGTGAATTGGCCCTCCAAAGATTCACAGTTCTTTGCACCAGACCTGCTGGATTTCCATATGGTTGGATGCCATCTTCTTAGGGCAGATGACTGATCAATAGGAGCAATTTGCTGAGTATGAAAAACACAAAAGTCAAGAGCCTGGCATGTGTACATGGACGAGCTAGATTCAAGTCCTGGATTTACCATTTACTATTTGTAAGACATTGAAAATTTTACTTAATCTCTCTCTGCCTCTCTTCTTCATCTATAAAACAGTGCTGGTAATAGCACCAGCCATAGGGTTGCTTGTAAAGATTAAATGAATTAGAGCAGAAAACTGGCATATAATAAATGCTCAATAAATAAAAACAATTTATTTTAAAGTGATGAAAATTTCTCATATCTGATTTTCTCTACTTTATGTATTCAAAAATATGTACTTGCTCAACACAAATATGAGCTGAAGAGGAACTTATAGTATATAAGCTAAGTAGGAAAGCAAAAAATATGCCAAAATTTTAGAATTTATTTTTGTTTTTTTTTCTTTATTTGTTATATTATTTTATATGCTACATGCACATTTGTGGCAGGCATTAATTTCTAAAATGGTCCCTTGAAATGTGATACTATAATTTTTGGAATCTGTGAATACAATAAGATATAGCCCCCATGATTATGTTATGGTTTATAGTGTACTAGGGATATTATCTAAGTGGGTTTGATCTAATCCCATGAACACTTAAAAGCAGAGAGCTTTCTCTGCCTGGTAGAAGAATTCAAAGACGAAGCAAAAGGAAATTTTGACACACAAATGCTGCCTCGAAGATACAGGGAGTCACATGAGAAGGAATGTGGGTAGTCTCTCAGTTGCTGAAAAGTCCTTTGCCGACAGCTAAGAAGGATATAAGGACATCCAACCTACAACTACAGGGAATGAATTCTGTCAACAAAATGAATGAGCTTAGGTTTGAATTTCTCCCCAGAGCCTCCAGACAAGAGGTTTACTTTTTTTCTTTAATCCTTACTAAAATCCTAAGGGCAGAAATTAGTATTTCCAATTACAGATGAGGAAACCAAGCTTCACTGTCATTAATCAATCACCTTTTCTAGTAGCACACAGCTAGTAAGTACTATAGCCAGGATTTGAACTAAAGTCTCTCTGAAGGTAAAGTTTGAGTTTTTGACATTATACCAACAATAATACAAACTAGAACCTTAAGAACTATGCTGTTTTTTATCTGCATATTCATTTAGCACTTACTAAGTGCATTCCACGTGTCAGGAGTAAAAAGACATGTTCTGTCCTCAGGGAAGAAACAGTTTTAAAAAAATCATTTCTTGGGGCATCTGGGTGGCTCAGTTGGTTAAGCACCTGCCTTCAGCTGAGGTCATGATCCCAGAATCCTGGGATTGAGCCCCACATCAGGCTCTCTGCTCAGCAGGGAGTCTGCTTCTCCCTCTCTCTCTGCCTACTTGTGCTGTGCTCTCTTTCTCTGTCAAATAAATAAATAAAATCTTAAAAAAAAAAAAAAAAACACTTCTACCAAGAGATAAGGATAGACATCACGAGGGAAATGTTAGTAACTTGGGCCTAGAAAATGATTAAGACTTCTCCAAATCAAACAATCCAGAGTTAGCTTGGAAGGAGGCTGAGATCTCAGTTCACCTGGACCAGATTATATCTGAGACTTAAATTCTCTCCATATTCAGTTCCTCTCATTTGACTCATGGCTTTTGCTTGGATACCTCCAGAGAAGAGAAAGATGTTCTGCTGGTGACTCTTGAAAAGTCTTTCAAACTTGTGATTCTGTGGTTCTACCATTTTGACACACTTGTTGAATTTCTTTCCACATTTCTTTTTTTTTTTTTTTTTACGATTTATTTATTTATTTTAGAGAGAAAGAGTGAGAGCACAAGTGGAGGGGGAGGTGCAGAAGGAGAGGGACAGAGAGAGAATCCTCAACTCAGGCAGACCCCATGCAGAGTGCAGAGCCTGAAACAGGGCTTCATCCCATGACTCTGAGATCATCACCTGAGCTGAAATCAAGAGTTGACGCTTAATTGACAGAGCCACCCAGGTGCCCCTTTCCATATTTCTTTATATAGCAATATAGAGATCACCTTGGGTAAGAAAAGGTCTGAGCCTAAGGGAAGTCAATTATGAGAAATGACCAAAGCAGGATATTACATGGTCAGATTTTCATTTTCAAAGATTTCTCCAGCAGAACTGTGGAGGATGGATGGAGTTGAGGGAGGCAGAGAGATGAGATAAGGCTCAGGAAAGAGCTATAGGGATGGAGACAAAGAAACCTAAAATATTATTGGGAAATAAAACTGGCAATATCAGGGTTGATTGATGATAAAAAGAAATCAATCAAAAATGACTTGAGTATCTGGCTTGGGAGACAGGATTATACATTGAAATGGAGACCGAAAAGGATGCACAAATTTGTAGAACAAAGGTAGTTTATTTCCATACATTTGAGCTAACCACAAAATATACAAGTGAAATATTATTAGTCTAGTGATCAGAGAGGTGAGGTGTGAAGAGATTGGGATGTCATCACCATTTAGGTGACAACCAAAACCCTATAAATGAGCTAGATTACCAGAGAAAGGAGCTGGAGGGAGGAGAGCAGTGACCAAGGATGGAACCGTAAGCAACACCAACATTAACAGCAGGGAGAGGAAGGGAAGTGGGAAAGTAAAGAGGACTTGTAGGAGAAGCAGGAAGAACACCAGGGGAAATTTAATATATGCATTCCTCCCCCCACTATGGTATGTATACACAAACACAAGTTAAGAAAAATAATTGAGATACACTATTCCCCTTATTTAATCACTTCCACCTAACTGAAGGATTCCCCCCACCCCCCAGTTTTGAAACAGTATCCCACTTACTGGGTTAGAAAAACCAGAGAGAACTGGTCAGTACTTATTTCTCTGTTTTTCAAGTCACCCACGTCAATTCCCTCTCCATTCTCCTACAGTAAAGAGTCTTCCAAGCTGTTGCCCTCTTCTGTAAATGTCCGATACATGACATTTGACCTGAGGCCCTGGTAGCTCTAGGTTCCTTCTGCGTCTTGTTTTCTCTTTTACATGCAGCCTTGGTTAAACCTTTTGCCTTCAAATAAGAAACTCAGTTCTTAAAAATGAAGAAATGCAAAGTCTAGATTTAAATTAACTAGTGATTGCCATGTCAATGGGAGAATCATGCTTTTTAGAGAAATGAGATTCTCAAAGAAAAATGAAGGTAATGAGGGTAGCAGCCAGGGCAAAACCATACTTTCCTTATATTATACTCTACCACAATTTTACATTATTCATCTCAGGAGGAAGGAAAAAAAAAACTTTGGAAGGATTATATTTGGTAATCCTTCTTCATTAGCAAAAATTAAATCAAGAAGAGCAAATGCTTCTTTGATTCAGTTCCAGTATATTCGGTTTCCTCACATTCAAAGCCTTGGTTCCACTCCCCCCCCCTACATATACACTAGAATATAAAACCCAGACGTTTCCTCTCCCTCTTCCCTCCTTGAATCTTCAGCATCATCACAAACCATTACATATTTCCCTTATGTACAAATTTAGAATCTATCTTCTACCCCAAGAATACAAAGTCTATGAAGGTTGGGATTTTTTTTCTACCATATTTACAGCTTAATTCCCAGGATTTAGAACAATTATTGACCTGTAGTTTATGCTCAATAAATGTGTTCAATAAATGAATTAATGTTGCCACATCACCATCAGATTTCTTTCTACTGTTACTGTATAATGCCTTAATAGAAATAATCAAAGAGATAAAGTATTATAAATAACAATGACATTAACAAATGTGAAAGGCATATATAATACAAGTACTTCTAGTAATGCTCCTACATAGTTATATAACCTTGAATATAACATATATTCTTCATTATATTCACCTATAAGAAGAGAGTACGGTAAATTGACCCTCAAGATTCCTTATGGCTTCAGAATCTAATGCTTCTAGATTTAGGTTAAGTTAATGAAATGAAAGAAGAAGAGAGAAAGGTCAGTATCTACGAAAGCTTTTTATAATAGAATTGTGGCTCAAGGGGTGGGATGGGTAAGGGATAATAGTGAGTACTGGGTGGAGGGTAAAGAGAGGAAGTCAGCAGTAAATTCTGGCAAGAACAGGGCCAAAGAGAACAGAAGTGGGACAGTTCAAGAGGAAACAATTCATGAGATGTTGTGCTTTTAGGGCAATCATTGTCAGTTTCAGGATGAAGGAGGCAAGACATGAGATGTCATCTGTCATCTATTAGCTATAAAAAAAAATGTGGTGTGTGTGTTTAAAATTAGAGAGAGACCTATCCAGGAACAGTTTCTGTTGGAACCCCAGTGTGGCCGCCAATCACAGAGAACCCCTAGATTCATGGCTGAGTCTAGGTTGCTGATGGTTTTTTGGGTTCTCAATTACAGAGGTAGAAGATGAGCTAATGGAATGACCCATATATATTCTTATTTTTAACTAAAAAATCCAAAAAGAATTCTAAGTGGTCCCTTCTAGAAAATCTCAGGAAATAGTTCATCTATCCCAAGGCCTTTCCCTTCTGTCTTGTCTCTGCTCACCACCACAAATAAAAGAATGTTTTTCTGAATACTTCTTTTGTTTACTTGGAGTTTCACAAGACCCAATCTCAAACTGATATGCAGTCAAAACATAGAAATTGGAGGGTTTTTCTTAGAGAAAATTCAACTTTCTCAATAAGCACATTCTTTTGCAACATTCACAATGACTTTAAGTAAATATTTGGTTTCATTTCTATCATTCTTAAAAAAAATTCAACTAACACCATAGCATCTCTGAAAAATCTATTAAAGAAAAAAATCACTAACATCCAATATAATAAAATAAAAACATATCCATTCCTCCAGCTTGTATAGCTACCCACAATTCCAGTACGGTTTCCTAATTAAAACCAAAAAGGAAATAAACTCACTAAATCCCATTGGAATCCACCAAACACAGCTATAAATTTTAAAAATATAAAACAATGTTACAAGCATTTCTTTTGAATAAGTGTCTACATTCTTTTATTTATCTAAAATGTAATTGCTGTGTTGAAATATCACTAAGAAAATGAATATACCCTTAACTGAAAAAAGTAAAAACAATAATTTTAAATGACCTAATTAGTTCTACTAATCCATTTAACTACTGCTTTTTAGCCAATACCAGCAGGAAAGTATGACTTCCTGGGTTTGGAAATGATACACAGCTTAATGAGCTTATACAATAATGCTGCCTACTTTTCCCTTCCAAATGAAACAGCAACTTATCTCTATTCATTTTGTGTAAGACAAAATTTTGCATACCATTTCAATCCTTTTTCAGTGATTTCTAGGAATATGTGAGAAGAGAATTCCAGACATGTCTTAGAAGGCAGGAGTGGAAGGTGGACCTACTCATTTTATTTCCATGAGAACTTTATGGACCTTGTGGTAAAAAACATAGGGCCTCTTGGGATTGAGGAGTGGCCCCAGAAGAGTCTAGGAATAATGGATCCTGCTTAGCTTCCTAGGCAGTGTACTACGTCGGAAAGGACTTCATTTGAAAGAAGAGTCAGGGCACTTCCTTGGTCCATTAGCTATGGTGTTTGCAAAGGTGAATGGTTTTAAGTACACTATATCACTATGGTACCACTGAAATTATAATTCGACCGAGCAGTACAAAGAATGGGCCATGGGAGGGAAGAGAGGGAATAGTAATTAAGATTTATCAAATGAAAAAAAACTTGTAACTGCCATATAATACTTAGAACACACTGCTTCTCCAACTAAATAGTTTTATTCAGAGGCAAAGAGAATAGTTTTTGCCCCACTGCCTCCCCTCACCTACCACCACTACCACCACCACCAGTGAACAATAGTCCGAGTTTCTAAACATTTCACAGGTGGACCAATTCTTCCCTCCAGTGGCATGTTATACAGATATAACACAGATCAAAGGTATTAATTTCCTAGGGCTGCCATAACAAAATATCACAAATGGAGTAGCTTAAAACAGACATGTATTCTCTCACAGTTCTGGAGACTAGAATTCCAATATCCAAGTGCCAGCAAGTTGGCTCCTTCTGGAGGTTCTGAGTTAGAATCTATTCTGTGATTTTTTTTCTTGAAGCTTCTGGTGGTTGGCCTTAGTCCTTGGCATTCCTTGGCTTGTAAACATATCACTTCAATCTCTGTCTCCATCTTCACACAGTGTTCCCCCTAGTGTGTCTCTTTTGTGTCTATGTCCAAATCCACCTCTTCTTATAAGGATACCAGTCACTGGATTAGGGTCCACCCTAATCCAGTTTGACCTCATTTAACTTGATTATATCTGCAAAGATCCCATCTCCAGGTAAAGTCACATTCACAGGTACCAGGGGTTAGAAAGGCAAGATACACACACACACACACATATTTTGGTGGCACAGGGGAGGGCACAATTCAATGGACAACAGCTACCCTGGTAGAAAGGCTGTTTAAAGGAGGAGGAGGGTGCCATCCGTAAGGTACCCATCATCCTTGAAGTATGTGCTGAAGCATTTTCAAGGAATCCTAAAGTTCTATAGAGAGAAGTTTAAAAAGAAGCATTAGAGTAATTACAACTTTATCAATATCAAGAACACTCCAGGCAACCTCCAGTGTAGCTGCGGCTATAAAGAATAATAACATCATGACTAGAAAATCATGATCACAAACTCAAAAGTTAATGTGAGAATTTACTAGTTTTAGAATGAGTTGTAAGAATTTCTATTTCTAATAAGCTCCTAGGTGATGCTAATACTACCAGATCTTACTTAGGTCAGAGTTTTAGTAGCACATATTTAGGGGAAGATAGTACTGTCCAGTATGAAGAAAATTGATTGATGAGAAAGAGGCTGGCACAAACCCTGATATTATCTAAGGCTACAAAGCTTGTTGGAATCATGGAGATAAACACACACACACACACACACACACACACACACACACACATACACACACTTGATATCACAATTTCTGAACTGAAAAGGTCGATGTGTGGAGTTGTTGGATTGCTCTCTCATCACTCCACCTTCCTGTAATAGAAGGAATGGAAAATGTTGAAAGTTCTTTTTTGGTTACTGGTGGGTTTTTGGTGTTTTTATTTTTGTTTTGTTCCATATTTTACATGAAAGTTCCTTGGGAAAGAAGGATAGGAAATAAACAGTGCTAGTACTGGGGAAAAAATTGAGATAAAAGTGAATTGAGGTAAAAGTATGAGAAGAAAGGGATAAAGTAAGGGGGGATAATCAGAGGGGGGAGTGAAGCATGAGAGACTCTGGACTCTGAGAAACAAACTGAGGGCTTCGGAGGGGTGGGGGTGGGGGAATGGGATAGGCTGGTGATGGGTAGTAAGGAGGGCACGTATTGCATGGTGCACTGGGTGTTATACGCAACTAATGAATCATCGAACTTTACATCAAAAACCAGGGATGTACTGTATGATGACTAACATAATAAAAAAATATTTTAAAAAAATAAAATAAAAGTATCAGAGTTAATTAGCAAAACTTTTTCCAAGGAACCCAGAAGTCAGAAATGGCTCAGACCTGGAGGCTACATGACCACACACAGGAGAATCTGACACTTTGCTGCATTCCCTACAGTGCCAACTTAGTCAACCTGAAGGAGGCCCTGAGAGCAATGAAGGAGAAAGTCAGATAAGACACGGTGAAAAGGAAGTCATGCTCCCTAGCTACTGCGATTTAGAAAAAATAGCTAGCAATAAGCTATTGGTGTAATGAAGATTTTTAGAATAATAGAACACCATTAGCAACTATATGCCAAGACATTTGCAAACCTAGTTTAAATGGATACATTTCTGGAAAAATATAAGATGCCAAGATAAACCCAAGAAGAAATATAATACTTGAATAGATGAATCACCATTAAAGAACTGGATATGGGAATCAAGAACTCCCCCTCCAAAAATGGCCAAACCTTGGTCCCATATGGTTTTGTAGTTGAATGCTACCAAACTTTCAAGAACAGATAATCTCTTTCTCATACAAGTTGTTCCAGAAAAATAGAAGAAAGGGGAAAGCTGCCCAACTAATTTTATGAAACTAGTATAACCATGAATCCAAAACTGGATGAACAATAACTAGGGGGAAAGTATAGATATAATTAACTTATAAACATTTTAAACACACAGAAATCCCTAAGTTATTAGACAACCAAATCTATCAATTTATTTAAAAATTAATACACCAGAATCCAATGTAATGGATTCAACCAATCCAAAATAGTTTTTTTTTTTTTTTAAGATTTTATTTATTTATTTATTTAACACAGATAGAGACAGCCAGCGAGAGAGGGAACACAAGCAGGGGGAGTGGGAGAGGAAGAAGCAGGCTCATAGTGGAAGAGCCTGATGTGGGGCTCGATCCCACAACGCCGGGATCACGCCCTGAGCCGAAGGCAGACGCTCAACCGCTGTGCCACCCAGGCGCCCCCAATCCAAAATAGTTTAATATCAGAAAACTTACTAATGCAATTCACAACATTAATAAACTAAAAGAAAAAAAATCACATGATTATCTTAATAAATGAAGAAAAACTACATTTGATAAAGGTCAATAGATTTTTATGACTAAACTCTCAGAAAGCTAGAGTGAAAGGAATTTCCTTGACTAGATAAAGGCTATCTAGTAAAACCAAAAAGTTAAGAATATTCCCTTTAAGAACTGGAACAATATAGGAATTTCCATTTTCTCTATTACTATTCAGTTCAGTAATAGAGAACATCCTAACTAGCAGTAAGAAAGATAAAAATGATAAGAAAGGGTTATGATAACTGCAAGGGAAGGTGCAAGACATTATTTCCTGATGGTATGATCATTTTAAAAAAAGAAAAAAAAAACTATTGGAACTAATAATAGAATTCACCAAGTTTGTAAATACACTATCACATTATACAAATGTAAAAATCTATAAAGTGAGAGTAATCTAATGAAGAATGAGTCAGGAAATCACAGATGTTGGTGAGGATATGGAGACAGGGGAACCCTCCTACACTGTTGGTGGGAATGCAAGCTGGTGCAGCCACTCTGCAAGTAGTATAGAGGTTCCTCAGGAAGTTAAAAATAGAGCTACCCTGCAACCCAGTAATTGCACTACTGGGTATTTACTCCAAAGATACAAATGTAGTGATCCGAAGGGCCACCTGCACCCCAATGTTTATAACACCAATGTCCACAATTAGCCAAACTATGGAAAGAGCCGAGATATCCAACAACAGATGAATGGATAAAGAATATGTGGTACACACACACACACACACACACACACACACACACACACACACACCGGAATATTACGCAGCCATAAAAAATGAAATCTTTCATCTTGCAACAACATGGGTAGAACTAGAGGCTATTACGTTAAGTGAAATAAGTCAATCAGAAAATGACAATTATATGATCTCACTGATATGTGGAATTTAAGAAACAAGGCAGAGGATATAGGGGAAGAGAGGAAAAAATGAAACAAGACAAAACCAGAGAGGGAGACAAACCATAAGAGACTCTTAATCATAGGAAACAAACTGAGGGTTGCTGGAGGTGAGGGTGGGGATGGGGTAACTGGGTGATGGACATTGGGGAGGGTATGTGTTGTAATAAGCACTGGGTATTATATAAGACTGATGAATCACAGACCTGTACCCCTGAAACAAATAATATGTTATATGTTAATTTAATTTTTTTTTAAATCTTGGGAAAAAAAACCCAACTAAGAGGGCAGAATAAATGGTCCAAAAACAAGCCTACAGATCATCTTTAGGTAAGATGGAAAGTACAAACCCCAATTTTTGCTTACAATATAGAGTGCTAGATTTCTCCAAAATATCAACCAAAAAAAATTGGCCTTTTTCTACAAATCTGTGTTGTTATAGAGACTTATTGGAAAACCAGGAGGGATTTATTGGAATAATAAAAGAATTTTATGTTTATATCCAATTCAATACACTGCTTACACTTGTTACATGAAGACTAGACATGCCTTACATCTAGTAGTTTGGAGAGTAAACATGACAGTGAAGCCAACAACTCTCAAAGCTCAAAGCAAGATGCCTCAGAAAAAAAGCAGTATGGTATTTCACAGAGAATTCAAATAGGGGCATGAGTAAAAAAGAAAGTGATTGATTTGATGCTCTCAATATTTGTGAAGAAATCTTCCAAAATACTTTCTCTTATTTTGTTGAGGCTGGGGCGCCTGGGTACTCAGTTGGTTGAGCAATGGACTCCTGGTTTTGGCTCAGGCCATGATATCATGGGTTGTAAGACTGAGCCCTGCCCCAACCTGGTTGGGCTCTGAGCTCAGCAGGGAGTCTGTTTAAAGATTCTCTCTCTCTTTGTCCCTCCCTCCACTATCTCTCTCTCTCAAATAAATAAATCTTTATTTTTATTTTATTTTATTATTTTATTTATTTTATTTTATTATGTTAGTCACCATACAGTACATCATTAGTTTTTGATGTAGTGTTCCATGATTCATTATTTGCATATACCACCCAGTGCTCATTGCAATATGTGTCTCCTTAATACCCATCACTGGGCTAGGCCATCCCCCCACTCCTCTCCCCTCTGAAACCCTCAGTTTGTTTCTTGGGGTCCATAGTTTCTCATGGTTCATCTCCCCCTCTAATTTCCCCCCCTTCATTTTCCCCTTCCTTCTCCTAATGTCCTCCATGCTATTCCTTGTTTTCCAGGTATAAGTGAAACCATATGATAATTGTCTTTCTCTGCTTGACTTATTTCACTTAGCATAATCCCCTCCAGTTCCATCCATGGCGATACAAATGGTGGGTATTCATCCCTTCTGATGGCTGAGTAATATTTCATCGTATATATGGACCACATCTTCTTTATCCATTCGTCTATGGAAGGGCATCTTAGCTCCTTCCACAGTTTGGCTATTATGGACATAGCTGCTATGAACATTGGGGTGCATGTGCCCCTTCTTTTTACTACCTCTGTATCTTTGGGGTAAACACCCAGTAGTACAATTGCTGGGTCATAGGGTAGCTCTATTTTTAACATCTTGAGGAAACTCCATACTGTTTTCCAAAGTGGCTGTACCATTTCATTCCCACCAACAGTGTAAGAGAGTTCCCCTTTCTTCACATCCATGCCAACATTTGTTGTTTCTTGTCTTGTCAATTTTTGCCATTCTAACTGGTGTAAAGTGGTATCTCAATGTTGTTTTGATTTGAAGTTCCCTGATGGCTAATGATGTTGGATATTTTTTCATGTGTCTCTTAGCCGTTCATATGCCTTCTTTGGAGAAGTGTCTGTTCATGTCTTCTGCCCATTTTATGACTCGATTATTTGTTTTTTGGGTGTTGAGTTTGAGAAGTTCTTTATAAATCTTGGATACCAGCTCTTTATCTGATATGTCATTTGCAAATATCTTCTCCCATTTGGTAGGTTGCCTTTTAGTTTTGTTGACTGTTTCCTTTGTTGTGCAGAAGCTTTTTGTCTTGATGAATTCCCAATAGTTCATTTTTGCTTTTGTTTCCCTTGCCTTTAGAGATGTGTCTTGCAAGAATTTGCTGTGGCCGAAGTCAAAGAGGTTACTGCCTATGTTCTCCTCTAGGATTTTGATGGGCTCCTGTCTCACACTGAGGTCTCTCATCCATTTAGAGTTTATCCTTGTGTGTGGTGTAAGAGAAAGATCAAGTTTCATTCTTCTGTATATAGCTGTCCAATTTTCCCAACAACATTTGTTGAAGAGACTGTTTTTTTCCACTGGATATTCTTTCCTACTTTGTTGAAGATTAGTTGACCATAGAGCTGAGGGTCCATTTCTGGGCTCTCTCTTCTGTTGTATTGATCTGTGTGTCTGTTTTTGTGCCAGTACCATGCTGTCTTGGTGATCATAGCTTTCTAATACAGCTTGAAATCAGAGAACGTGATGCCCCAGCTTTGTTTTTCTTTTTTTTTTTTAAGATTTTATTTATTTATTCAACAGAGATAGAGACAGCCAGCAAGACAGGGAACACAAGCAGGGGGAATGGGAGAGGAAGAAGCAGGCTCATAGCAGAAGAGCCTGATGTGGGGCTCGATCCCATAACGCTGGGATCACGCCCTGAGCCAAAGGCAGACGCTTAACCGCTGTGCCACCCAGGCGCCCCCAGCTTTGTTTTTCTTTTTCAACATTTCCTTGGCAATTCGGGGTCTTTTCTGGTTGCATACAAATTTTAGGATTATTTGTTCAAGCACTTTGAAAAACGCCATTGGTATTTTGATCGGGATAGCATTGAAAGTATAGATTGCTCTGGGCAACATAGACATTTTAATAATGTTTATTCTTCCGATCCATGAGCATGGAATGTTTTTCCATCTTTTTGTGTCTTCTTCAATTTCTTTCATAAGTGTTCTGTAATTTCTAGAGTATAGACCCTTTACCTCTTTGGTTAGGTTTATTTCAAGTTATCTTATGGTTTTTGGTGCTATTGTAAATGGAATCGATTCTTCGATTTCTCTTTCTACAGTTACATTTTTAATGTATAGGAAAGCAACTGACTTCTGTGCATTGATTTTGTATCCCGCCACATTACTGAATTGCTGTACGAGTTCTAGTAATTTGGCGGTGGAGTCTTTTGGTTTTTCCACATAAAGTATCGTGTCATCTGCAAAGAGAGAGTTTGACTTCTTCGCCAATTTGAATACGTTTTGTTTCTTTTTGTTGTCTGATTGCTGTTGCCAGGACTTCTAGTACTATGTTGAACAATAGTGGTGAGAGTGGGCACCCTTGTGTTCCTGATCTTAAGGGAAAGGCTCTCAGCTTTTCCCCATTGAGAAAGATATTTGCTGTGGGCTTTTCATAGATGGTTCTTATGAAATTGAGGACTGTTCCCTTTATCCCTACATTCTGAAGAGTTTTAATCAGGAAAGGATGCTGTATTTTGTCAAATGCTTTTTCTGCATCATTTGAGAGGATCATATGGTTCTTGTGTCTTCTCTTATTAATGTGTTCTATCACATTGATTGATTTGCAAATTTGAACCACCCTTGCATCCCAGGGATGAATCCCACCTGGTTGTGATGGATAATCCTTTTAATGTACTGTTGGATCCTAATAGCTAGGATCTTGTTGAGAATTTTGGCATCCATATTCATCAAGGATATCAGTCTGTGATTCTGCTTTTTGATGGGGTTTTGCCTGGTTTTGGGATCAAGGCAATGCTGGCCTCATAGAATGAGTTTGGAAGTTTTCCTTCTGTCTCTACTTTTTGTAACAGCTTCAGGAGAATAGGTATTATTTCTTCCTTGAATGTTTGGTAGAATTCCCCTAGGAATCCATCACACCCTGGACTCTTGTTTTTCAGGAGGTTTTTTGATCACTGCTTCAATTTCATTGCTGGTTATTGGTCTATTCAGATTGTTAATTTCTTCCTGTTTCAGTCTTGGTAGTTTATAGGTTTCCAGGAAGGCATCCATTTCTTCCAGGTTGTTTAACTTATTGGCATATAGTTGTTGATAATAATTTCTAATAATTGTTTCTATTTCCTTGGTGTTAGTCATGATCTTTCACCTTTCATTCATAATTTTATTAATTTGGGTCTTTTCTCTTTTCTTTTGGATAAGTCTGGCCGGTGGTTTATTGATCTATTAAGTCTTTCGAAGAACCAGCTTCTAGTTTTGTTGATCTGCTCTACTGTATTTCTGGTTTCTAATTTTCTAATTCATTGATACCTGCTCTAATCTTATTTCTCTTCTCCTGTGTGGCTTAGGGTTTATTTGTTGTTCTTTCTCCAGTTCTTTAAGGTGTAAAGTTAGTTTGTGTATTCAGGATTTTTTTTTCTTTTTTTTTTTTTTGAGTGAGGCTTGGGTGGCTATGTATTTCCCCCTTAGGACTGCCTTTGCAGTACCCCATAGGTTTCAAACCAATGTGTTTTTATTCTCATTTGTTTCCATGAATTGTTTAAGTTCTTCTTTGATTTTCTGGTTGACCCAAACATTCTTAAGCAAGATGGTCTTTAGCTTCCAAGTGTTTGAATTTCTTCCAAATTTTTTCTTGTGATTGAGTTCCAGTTTCAAAGCATTGTGGTCTGAGAATATTCAGGGAATAATCTCAATCTTTTGGTATCGGTTGAGAGCTGATTTGTGACCCAGCATGCGGTCTATTCTGGAGAAAGTTCTATGTGTGTTTGAGAAGAATGAGTATTCTGTTGTTTTCTATATATACCTATGAGGTCCATCTGGCCCAGTGTGTCATTCAAAGCACTTGTTTCTTTGTTGATTTTCTGCTTAGATGATCTGTCTATTGCTGAGAGTGGAGTGTTGAGGTCTCCTACTATTAATATATTATTATCAATAAGTCTCTTTATTTAACAGTTGGTTTATGTAGTTGACTGCTCCCATGTTGGGGGCATAGATATTTACAATTGTTAGATCCTCTTGTTGGATGGACCCTTTAAGAATGATGTAGTGTCCTTCTGTAACTCTTACTACAGTCTTTAGCTTAAAATCTAATTTGTCTGATATTAGAATTGCTACACCAGCTTTCTTTTGAGGTCCGTTGTAATGAAAAATTGTTCTCCATCCCCTCACTTTCAGTCTGGAGGTATACTTAGGTTCAAAATGAATCTGTCATAGACAGCATATGGATGGGTCATGTCTTTTTATCCAATCTGCAACTCTGTGCCATTTCATGGGAGCATTTAGGCTGTTCACGTTGAGAGTGATTATTGAAAGATATGACTTTATTGTCATCATGTTGCCTGTGAAGTCCTTGTTTCTATAGATTGTCTCTGTAAATTTCCCTTCTATATCACTCTTGGGGTCTTTCTCCTCTTATAGAACCCCCCTTAATATTTCTTGCAGGGCTGGCTTGGTGGTCACATATTCTTTCAGTTTCTGCTGGTCTCGGAAGCTCCTTGTCTCTCCATCCATTCTGAATGACAGCCTTGCTGGATAAAGTATCCTTGGTTGCATGTTCTCATTTAGTACCCTGAATATGTCTTGCCAGACCTTTCTGGCTCGCCAGGTCTTTGTGGACAGGTCTGACATTATTCTGATGTTCCTCCTTCTGCATGTAAGAAATCTCTTCCCCTTTGCCACCTTCAAGATTGTTTCCTTTGATCGAAGATTTGCAAATTGTACTATTATATGTCATGGTGTCAGTCTGTTCTCATTGATTTTGGGAGGGGTCCTCTCTGCCTCTTGGACAAGAATGCTTGTTTCCTTCCCCAGATTAGGGAAGTTCTCAGCTATGATTTGCTCAAATATATCTTCTAGACCTCACTCACTCTCCACCCTCTCAGGGATCCCTATAATTCTGATATTGGAATGTTTCATTGAGTGATTAATCTCTCTCAGTTTGATCCCTTGGGTTTTACTCTGTTTTTCCCATGCCACCTCAGTTTCCTTCTTTTCTATCATCTCATCCTCTAGCTCACTAATTTGTTCTTCTGCCTCATTTAACCTGGCAGTCAAAGTATCCAGTTTAGACTGCATTTCATTCATAGTATTTCTAAGTTCAGCCTGATTAGATCTCATTTCTGCCCTTCAAGATTCTGTATTGTCATTAATATTTTTCTTAAGCCTAGATATCGCCTTCATAATTGTTACTCTGAAGTCTATTTCTGACATCTTGTTTATATCCATCTCCATTAGTTCTGTGGCAGAGACCACAGTCTCTGCTTCTTTTCTTTATTGGGGGCTCCTCCTCTTAGTCATTCTGTTATGGGGTGGTTGAGAGAATGTACAGAGTCCAAAGTATTAACCACAACCCAAGCAAGATGCACCTGTTTTATACGGACGTTCGGGTTGTTGGCCTCTTGTTCTTCCAGCCTGCTTTCTAGGGGAGAAGTCTGCTGTGCTGTTACTCAGGCAACCCTTTTTGGGCAGCGTTCCCTGCCCTCTGGGGCGGGGGGATGGGCTCAGTGAGAACTGGCTTTTTCGGGCTTTTGTTCTCTGGTGGCTTTCCCTGGTGGTTTTCTGCATCTCTTATGAGAGTCAGAACAGCAGTGACCATATCCAAACCTCTGTCTCAGAACAGAGAGATCGCAATCTGCTCTTCACGGAGCTCTCCAGGCCAGACTGTCTCCGTTTCTGTCTGTGCTGCTAAAAACTGCAGTCTCCTGGGTTGTGTGCCCCACGGCAGCACTCCCAGCTGTCACTCCCAAGGCCGGGCACATCTCTGCCCTTTGTGCTTCTAAAACCACAAGACACCTACGGTTCACGCGTGCACCGTAGCTCTCTAGCTCTCGGTTTCAGTGTGGGGGGCTGCCCTAAAGTCCATTCCCTGCTGCTACCAGTCTGCAAATCTGTGCCCAGTCCCCAGCACAGGAGGCTTTTGCCTTCCCAGCACAAGTTCACGGAGGCTCCCTCCCTCTTCTGTTTATCTTCCAATATCTGCCCGTAGAATCATGGCTCCCTGCTTCACACCTCGAGACCAATGGCTGGAGATATTCTGTTTGTAGAGATCCAGATATATCTTCTTACATCTCATGCTGATTTCATAGGTGTTCAGAATGGTCTGGTAGGTTTCCAGCTCAATTCAGGGGACCAGTTGAAATAGGGTCCCCTACCCCTCTGCCATCTTTTTTTCCCCCTCAAATAAATAAATCTTAGAGAGAGAGAGAGAGAGAGAAGAACTGTTCTGTTCCAGTCAAACACAACAGAAAAAATACTGTGACCCCCACTCCACTCACAATAACAATGACTAAGTGGGGGAGTCTGGACTTCTACCCTTGACAGAATGTAATGAAGTGACTCAACCTGTGACCAGGATGGTGTCAGAGAAGGCTAAGTAGAGGGCTGAGATTTTCATCCCCTGGGTGGTAATAAGGCTCACAATGTTAGTGGAGACCACATGGGGAACCTGGATTTCTACTCCACCCTGGGATAACAGTGTATGCCTCTTTCTCCCCAGTGGAATGACATCACAGGAGGCCTGGCAGAGAGTCAAGATTTTTACCACTGCCCAGTATTAATGAGGTAAACCCCTAGCATGGTGTCACTGGAGACTTGGTGGTGAGTTAAACCTCACCCAGCAATAGAGGCTCCCACATGACAGCACTCCTCCTTTCTCTGTCACAGGAAGATAGCCAAATGAGTAGGTGTAAATAAGATCCAGATTCTCATAATGATACCCCAAATGTCCAGATTTTGATAAAAAAAATCTCTTACATACCAAAAAAAGCAGGAAAATTTCAAATTGAATGAAGAAAGACCATCAATAAGTGCCAACACTGATATGAAAGAGATGGCAGAATTATCTGACAAAAAGTATAAAGTAATCATCAAAAAAATACTTTAACAAGCAATTACAAATATACTTGAAACAATTTTTTATAAAAATAGAGTCTCAGCAAAGAAATAGAGGTTTAATGGACAATCGAATATAAATTTTATCTTATTTTTTCCAAATGTAAATTTTAGAACTGAAAAATAACTGAAATTTTAAAAACTCAGTAGTTTCTTTAATAGCAGCATGGAAGTGGCAGAGGTAAGAATCAGTGAACTGAATAATAGAACACTAAAAATTACTCAATATGAACAAAAGGAAAATAGATTTTAAAAAGCCTCAGAGACCTATGGGAGTAAGACAAAAATGTCTAACATTCATGTCACTGAAGTCCCAGAAGGAGAGGAAAAAGAGGAATAGGGATTAAAAAGTATTCAAGGAAATAATGGTTGAAAACTTTCCAAATTTGGCAGAAGACACCAACCTACAGATTCATGAAGCTGAATAAATCCCAAGCATGATAAATCTAAACAAATCTACACTAAAACATGTCACAGCCAAACTTCTGTAAACTAAAGACAAAGGAAATACCTGAATGCAGGGAAATAATATCTTACCTACAGACAAAAAGCAATCCAAATATTAGTAGATTTCACATCAGAAACCACAGAGGCCAGAAGCAAGTGGAACACTGCTTTTGTAGTGCTGAAAGAACTGTCAATCCAGAATCCTATATCTAGTGAAAGTATCCTTCAGTGATGAAGAGGAAATTAGACATTCTCAGATGAAAGAAATTTAAGACAATTTGTCTCCAGACAGCCTACCTTAAAAGAATGGCTAAAAGTAGTACCCTGAACAGAAAGGAAGTGATTTAAAAAAAAAATTAGTAAAAAAAAAAAAGGAACCATGGAAACATGGAATCTCAACAAAGAAGAAAGACTACAGTGAGCAAAAACATGGATAAATAAAATAGACTTTCCTTCTCCTCCTGAGTTTTCTAAATTATGTTTGAGAGTTGAAGCAAAAATTCTAAAACTGTGTGAGGTGCCTAGGGGCTCGGTTGGTTAAGCGACTGACTTTTGGTTTCAGCTAGGGTAATAATGTCAGGATCATGGGATCAAGCCGGACTCCATGCTCAGTGGAGAGTCTGCTTGGGATTTTCTCCCTTTCCCTCTCCCTCCGCCCTTCTTCCAGCATGCTCAATCTCTCTCTCTAAAATAAATAAATAAAATCTTTTAAAAATTATAAAACTATCTGATGTGGTTGCAAATGTATGTATATATTTAAGACAATTATATTATAAACAGAGGAGAGTAAAGGGACACAACGGGAAGGAAGGTTTTTATATTTTACTCTCACTGGTCAAATGATGACACCAGTAGACTGTGTTAAGTTAGTTAAATATAATGTAATACCTAGAGCAACCATCAAAAAGTTTATACAAAGACATTTTCAAAAACACTAAAGAGACATCAAAATGGATATCCTAAAAAAAAAAAAAAAAAAAAAAAAAAAAAAACAAAAAACCAAAAAAAAAAAAAAAAAAAAAAAAAAAACTCAAATAACCACAAAAGACAGGAAAAGAGAAACACAGAAAAACAACCAGAAAGAACAAAGAAAAAACAAAATGACCTTTTTTTTCTACACCCATGAGAGTAATAGATGGGAGCATACAACCCCTTCTACAGATTCTGGATCTCATTTCTAAGATCAGTTTCAGGACATGTGACATTGCACTCCCAGTGGCTGTGTGCTCTATTATCTGACTGCTGCACAAACACACTGAACACAACTCTCTAAGGCCAATCTCATTCATTCCAAGCTGTCTTCCACAGTTATTGCAGGAAAGATAAAATTGTGCAGGACCAGGCTTCCTCTGCCCTTGTACAATTCAGTGTCCCCTGGACACACCCTGGGAGGTGCTCTGTCCTGGACTAACTCCATAGTCAAGGAAGTGCCTGGGAAGTATCTTTTGTTCTTAAATTGAGTAGAGGTAAAGGAGTGGACATACATCAATTACAATGTAACTAAGTAAATCCACCCTGTAAACATCTACAACAGTAAAAAATCAGATCAACTGCTTGGGATAACCCAGAATTCTAAGAACAGTGTTTCTAGAAACCAAATTCTAAAAATGGTTCATTACAGTGTTTTCCTTTAAGAAGAAGAAAAAAAAGCTTAAATGACAAATGCTGTTAACACTGATATTGTCATTTGGTTGACAGAAAACATTAGTGAAATAATCCCTAGTGATATTCCTGTGGTTCCCTGGCATTTGCAGCTATGGCAGGCATAAATGCTTGCTTTTGTTGAGGAAGTTGGTACATGGAATTTGGCAGATTTACATAGTTACATTTAAGTAAGAAAGAACTTACTAAATATGTAGTAACAAGATCATAGTAGAGGGCCCCTCGAAATAATAAGGCTATACTCAGAATCACAATCTCAGTTTGGGTGGTCTAGTATGATTAATCATATCACTATTCCTTCAAACTCTTCAAAACTGATGGCTACTTAGTCTCTTGGTCACCTGTTATTTGGAGTATCTAGATAACTTGTTATTTATACCACTTTTAAGCTATTAACATCACTATGATAGAAGTCAAATTCTGTTCTTCAAAGATGCTAACTTTAAGCAGATATTTGCAAGGGCAGGTTGAAATTCACAAACATTCTTCCCCTCCACAGTTCCAAGATATTGACAGGAGATCTGAAATTGGGTAAGTAAAGAGCATTTGAAACTAACTTCTTATAATCAGGCATATCGATTGTGCTTTGGTTTTTTTAAAAGCATAGGCTTTTCCATTTTTTTCTACAGTTCTACTGAAACCCATTAAAACTAAGCAATATGGAAATCCTTCACACACACACAAAACAAGGTGAGTAGAGTAAACATAGAGATCAGAAGGTAGATCTAAGACCTCAAAATTGGCTGTGGCATAGGGCTAAATATTACTAGTGTTTATAGGAAGCCAACTTAAAAAAAAAAAAAAAGAATCTTGTTTCCAAATGGTAAGACAAAAATATTTGGGTTTCTTTTAAGGAATTTTAGGTGTGTTTCCAGGCCCTTGCTTTTACTCTCTCTTCTTCGCCAATTTTTATTTAGGAAGGAGGGTAGCAGAAATGCTAACTCTTTGGTGGGCAGAGGAGAAAAAACATCGACGTGTTTACGCCCATAAAACTAACATATATAGATCCACAGTTACCACCTCCTGCACACCTGCTTTGTACACTTAATTCCTTCTTCTCTCCTTCAATACCATCCAAGGAAAAATTTCTGTAAACAGATCGTTAAGAAAAGCAGTTATCATGGAAGAAATGTTCCATTTATCACAAGACGTGATGTGGGAGAGAAGACACACTGTGTTAGGAGCAAATGTGAATGACTTCATATTACTCAATACAGAATGACACAGACAGCAGCTGTTTGTGACAGATGAGGGCAAAGCTCCTAGGAGTTTGGAAATAACAGATACTAAAGAAGTGAAAGATTTTAATATAATCATTGTAGCTTATGTTCTTGGACTCCCATAAATTTTTGTAAGAGATACAAGGAAATATTGAATTTCCTGTCCGTTCCCTGCTTATTTAAACTCTAATTCTGCCTTTGGGGTGGAGGGAAAGGTTACATACAAGATACTGAATGAAAGTCAATGGACGTGATGTGAAAGAGATGAAGAAATGACAAAGATCCGTAGTTTAGTTGTATCAGAGAGACATTTTTAATATGAAAGTTAATATAATGCAAACACAAGTAAATTTTTAGATATTTCTATTCACTGAAACTATCCATTTCTATGCTGGCATTTGAGTCCACGAGTATCCATTTTATTCCAACTGATTGAGAGGTAAAGATGAATTTATGGATTTCTAGGTCTACATCCTTATTTCCAGACTCTATATCATTAAGAGAGTATTTTGTTGCTTTTTCCAGAATTCATATTCAGGAAGCATCCTGATATTTAGGTTAATATACCCCAAGAGCTTCTACGGATGTCTGGCTCAAGGTTCTCTGTCAAAAATTCCCTTTTTCAGCAGTCCTTTTTATCTGTCCCCAGTATACAGTGTTTCTAGATGATAAGTTCTATTCTGATGTAGAGCATGCATGGTCTATCACTTCTTTCTTTATATTCTTCCTGTAATGTAATAGCTACAATTCTTTATAAAGCAAATTTGTTCCTTCTGTCAGGTACTAAACACAGGAAATGGGAAAAGAAATCAAAAGTGAACATCCTGATGTAAATAAGATATTCTAAGAACTGCAGAGTTTTTAGATTCATATTAGGAAAGTTAGTCACCACACCCCTGATACTAGTGACCGGAAATAATAGATTATGTTATAAAATTTTAAAAAAGGAAATAATTCATCCAGAGATCATTTTTTTAGGGTGTATGGTTTAAAGTAAAGACCTAATTTTATTTTTCTGCTTAGAATGAGCCAATGTAGTCTGAGACAGCTGTGTAGAATAGTGGCTAAGAGCATGGACACTGAATCTAAACTGCCTGGGTTGAAATCCCTGCTTGGGAATTGCAAATTTATCTAATTCTCTGTGCCTGTGCCTCAGTTTTATCATTTATAAAATGATGCTTAAGATATTACCTATTTCATTTGGTTGGTATGAGCCTGAATCCATATGTATTTCAACATTTGGAGCAGTGCTGAAACATAGTAAGTGTCCAATAAATATTGGTGGTTGTTTTTGTTATTATTATATGTCAACATTTTTTAAATAATCCATCATTTCATAACTGATTTAAGTAGCTAATCTGTTGCTATCAATTTCCCATTTGTACATTAGCATGGTTTAAGAATGTCTATTCTAATAATCTATTTGTTCCTATGTTAGTGCTAGGATAATTTAATTATTACATATTTGTAATAAACCTTTATATCTTAAGGGTAGTTTCTCATCTTTGCTTTACTCTTCCAGATGCTTCTAAATATTCACTATCTAAATCCTCTAACTTGAAATTTTGTTTGAGCTGCATTAAATTCATAGGTTGGACTTGGAAGAAACATTACCTTTATAATGCTGTCTCCCCATTCAGAAACAAGGTACATCTCTCCATTCATTCAGATCTTCTTTTGTGTTCCCTAGAAGCAGGTTTAACTATTTGTCTGTAAGAGTCCACTCATTTTTGTTAGGCTTCTTACCATTTTGTATGGTTCTGTATTTTCTGTTTAATAATTACTGGGAAAGAGGAAAGCTATTGATTTTTTTAGGGTGTAACATGCCACTATTTCAAATGAATTTTGTGGGGTTTTATTATAAACATTTTTATTATTGGTTGTTGAATTTATCAAATAGTTTTTCTATATCTATCAAGATGATCATATGATTGGTTTCCTTTATTCTGTTAACATGTGAATTAGATTAATTTTCTAATGTTTAAATCCATTTTTAGTATTGGCTGATTTTGTATCTGGCCATCTTGCTAAATTTTTACTAGTTCTAATAATTTTCTTCTGATTCTTATATATACATAAATAATTACATCAATTCCTTTTCTAACCTTCATACTTACTCATTTTTATTTTTCTATTGCAATGTATGAGCTCCAGTATTATACTGAATATTAAAGATAAAACTTAAAAATACCATTAAAAATGTAAAAGAATACCACAAAGACGCAGTATCAGGGAAGGATGTTAAGGAAGATATAAAAGCACAAACTATGAAGGAGAAGTTTGATGGATTTGATTAGATCTGGTGCATGGGTGTTCTGTCTATTTCTGATAGTGGAGTGTTGAGGTCCCTTACTATTAAGGTATTTTTATCTATATGTCTCTTTATTCTGCTTAAGAGTGGGCTTGTGTATCTTGCTGCTCCCCTGTTGGGGGCATATATATTTATAATTGTCATATCCACTTGTTGGATACATCCTTTAAGAATAATATAGTGCCCTTCTCTGTCTCTAACTATAGCCTTTAGTTTAAAATCCAATCTGTCTGATATGAGAATTGCTACCCCAGCTTTCTTTTGAGGTCCATTGGCATGAAAGATGGTATTCCATTCCTTTACTTTCAGTCTGAATGTATCTTTAGGTTCAAAATGAGTCTCTTGTAGACAGCAAATGGATGGGTCATGTCTTTTTATCCAATCTGCAACACTGTGTCACTTTATGGGAGCATTTAGGCCATTTACATTGAGACTGAATATTGAGAGATATGATTTTAATGATGCCACGTTGCCAGTAAAGTCTTTGTTTCTATCGATTGTGACTTTCTGTTCTTTATCACTCTTGGGGCCTTTTTACCTTTATAGAACCCGCCTTAATATCTCCTGTAGGGCTGGTTTCATGGTTACGAAATTGGTCAATGGCGATTCTGGAAGGTCTTTATTTCTCCGTCAATCCTGAATGACAGCCTTGCTGGATAAAGGATCCTTGGCTGCATGTTTTTCTCTGAACAGCTTTAAAAGTACCCCCCCCCCAACCCTTTCTCTCATTCCAGGTCTGTGTAGACAGGTCTGACGTAATTCTGATACCTTCGCCTTGCTATGTGAGAAATTTCTTTGCCCTGGCCGCTTTCAATACTGTATCCTTGGATCTAATATTTGCGAAATGCACTATGACGTGACGTGGCGTAGGTTTGTCGTGGTTGAGCTTGGGAGGGGTCCTCTCTGCCTCTTGGACACAAACGTTTGTTTCCCTTGCTAGATTAGGGAACTTTTCAGCTACAATTTGTTCATATATCTCTTCTAGACCTCTGTTTTTCTCTACCCCCTCGGGGATGCCGATGATTCTGACATTGGAACATTTCATTGAGTCAGTAATCTCCCATAACCTACATTCTTGCGCGTGGATTTTTTTAAGTCCAGATTCTATTTTAGCTTTCTCTTCTACTAACCCATCCTCCAATTTGCTGATACGTTCTTCTGCCTCATTCACCCTGGCCATCAGAGCCTCTAGTTTTGACTGCATTTGGCTCATAGAATTTTTAATTTCTGCCAAATTCACTCTCATTTCCGCCCTTAGAGATTCTATATTCTCATTAACATTTTCGTTAATGCTTTTTTCAAGTCTACACATTATCTTGACCATTGTTACTCTGAATTCCATTTCTGATAATTTGGTTATATCCATATCCCTATCCATTAGTTCTGTGGCCTCATTGTCTTTTCTTTGCTGGGGGGGATTTCTCCTTCTCGTCATTCTGATGAGGAGAGGTTGCGGGGTTGTCCAGAGCCCAAATTATTGACCTGGACCCAGGCCGTGTGCCCTTGTTTTTAGGGATCTTAGGGATGTGGGCTTCTTGATTTTTCAGCCTGCCTTCTGGGGGAGGGTCCTGCCGCGCCTATACTCAGGCAACCCTGTTTGGGTAGAATCTCCATGTCCCCTGGGAGGGGGGATGGGGATGGGCACACTGTGAGCCCGTATTTCCAGGCTTTTGTTCTCTGGCGGCTTTCCCTGGCATTTTGCTGTGCCTCTTCTGAGAGTCAGAACAGCAGTGGCCGAATCTCAGCCTCTGTCTCAGAACAGAGGGATCGCGGACCGTTCTCCACTGATGTTCTGGCCACTTTAACTCTGTTACTGTTGGTGCTGCTCAACCCTGCAGTGCCCAGGGATGTGCGCCCCACACCCGGCGTCCCAGCCTTCACTTCCAGGGCCGGCGCATCTCTGTCTTTTGTGTTTCTAACACCGCCAGCCGCCAGCTGCCCCTGCGCGCTCCCAGAGCTCCTGGTCTGTCTGGTTCCAGTGAGCACACTGGAGCTCCGTTTCAGTCTGGTCGCACACGATCCTGGCTCTCGGTCCCAGTCTGTTTTCTTGCAGGTGCTGGTCCGTCTGCTCCCCCGTGCAGGTGGCTACCGCTTCCCGGCACCCAAATGGGGCGGCTCCCTCCCTCTTCCGTTTATCTTCCGATATCTGTGCGCGGTTTCACTGCTCCCCGCTTTGTACCTCAATACTCAGTGCTGGCGATGTTCATTTGTAGAGATCCAGATGTATCTTCCTGCGTCTCAGGCTGATTCCATGGATGTTCAGCCTGGTCTGGTACCTATCCAACTTGACTCAGGGGACCGGCTGAAAAAGGGGTCCCCTACTCCTCTGCCACCTTTACTCCCCTCTACCCACAATTTTGACAAAAATAAAAAGCTGGGAAGTATCAAAATCAGAAGTAAGATGTAGGGAAGTCAAAATCTTCATGCAGGCATATGTACTGGTAGAGCCATACTGAACAGAAAATTGGGAATAATTACAAAAATGACTATGTGTTCACTGTGGACCTAGTGATTATAATCTTATAATATAACCACAATGTTCCCCAAACCCAATAAAAACTTCTACTGATAAAGACATATATGAAGGATGTTCATTGCAGCATTGTGCTAGTTAGAAACAAACTAAATATCCATTAATAGGGCAAAGAGATAAAATACACAGAATCAAAAAGAATAAACTTGCTTCACATATGTTGACATAGATCAAAAACATGATGTTGAGTGAAAAAAAATAGAATGTATCAGATAAGACCATTTGTGTAAATTAAACGCACATACTTGAAATAATATTTGCAAATAAATACACAAAATGGTAGCTTGTAACGACTCACATTAAACACAAGAATAGATGTCTATGGTAGGGAAAATAGATTTGGAAATGGGGAATACAGGGAACAATGAAATTACATGAAGAAATTATATATAAAAGGTAAGTTGGGCATGGATCAATGATGACACTTGGCTATACACTGAGAATCATCATTAATCCAATTCTATAAATGTAGATTAAAAAAAAAAAAACCTGCGAGGCAACAAGGAAGGGAGAAAGGGAAAAAATAAATGAAAAAGGAAAATTAACAGCTTATTGAAGGCTCAGAATAACGCCAGAAAGAGAAAGGAAGGAAGGAAGGAAGGAAAGAAGGAAGGAAGGAAGGAAGGAAGGAGAGAAAGAAAAGAAAGAAAAGAGAAAAAAAAGAAAAGAAAAGAAAGGAAGAAAGAAAGAAAGAGAGAAAGAAAGGAAAAGGAAAAAAAGAAAAGAAAAGGAAAAAGGGAAAGAAAGAGGGGGAGGGAGAAAGGAAGAGATAGAGAAAGATAGAAAGAGAGAGAAGGAGGGAGGGAGGAAGAAAAGAAGAAAGGGGAGGGAGGAATGAAGGGGGAAAGAAGAAAAGAAAGAAAGGGGGGAGGGGAGGGGAGGGGAGGGGAGGGAAGAGAAGAGAAGAGAAGAGAAGAGAAGAGAAGAGAAGAGAAGAGAAGAGAAGAGAAGAGAAGAGAAAGCATGAAAGAAAATATTAGCTTTAGCTCTCAACCAGGGAATGGGTTCTATTAAGTAAACATAAAGAATCTAATGGAACTATCACAGAAATTTAAAGAAGAACTAGTAGGAAAGTCAAGCACACACCTTTACATGAGAAGTACCTGATACCCTCTACCCCCAACTATAGCTATTTTGCCAATTCTGAAAATATGAAGGTCTTTTCTGCCTAAGTAAACCTTTTGAGACTCTTTCAACTGGCTTTTTAAATGGATAAACGTAGATGTAGTGCTATATTTTAGGCAATGGTTCAAGTCTGTGAATCATGGGGATTTTTTAATTTCAGTCATCAGTAGCATTGCTTAGTGCAATCTGCACTAGTGTGACTGACGTTTTCCCAGGAGGAAGTTGTCCCACCCTAGGGAAGCTCCCCTGAATCTTTTCTACTCCCAAATAGAAAATCTGGTTGACTAAATTATCTTATTTC
>NW_024427107.1:51769065-51880755 GCF_017311325.1 Ursus maritimus | reverse complement strand
TCAGCTTTAGATTCATAATAGGAAAAATATTTATGTAACAGTGGTTAAACCTTTGGAAAACACGCAACTATGCAGAGGAAAAAGAATTTAAAAAGAGGAGTAGATGAAAGTAGCCTTGACTAGAGGGATAGGAGGAAGTTGAACTGGCTTTGTTAGGAGTCATGAAAAAACTACATGCAGAGAGTCACAATGGCTTAACAATTTCATGCAGTCCTGAGAAATCAGAAGTTTTCAAGCCGGTAAGAGTAGTAATCTCCCAAATAAGGAGCATTCATGTGATCATTATTTGGCCTTTGTGAGAACTGCAACGATTACCTCTAAATGAACTAGGCTGAAGAAAAGCCAGAAAATATTCTTGCTTATCCTAAGTTGTATCATGCCCATACAGTGGACACCCATGAGGATGATGAAACTCTACAGTCTCTTTTGAAGTGGCAATATGCAAAGTGAATCTTTCCTTCACTGACATTTACTTCGAGGTCCAGTTGCAAAGCCAGGGCCTTGACTTAAAGACTCTGAACTCTCCTCCCCTAAACTCCACATGCACATCTATATTCACACAAACATCTAAATAGAAAAAGAATCAAGGTTATATTAAGCCCACCCAGGTCCAGGGTATACTCTGAATCTCAAATGCCAGGTGCTTTAAAAGGAACAGATAAGGACTGAGAAAGAAAGGACCTAAAATCTGAGAAATCCTTCCAATTTTGCCATTTCCTAAGCTGTGCACTGCCTCAGTCAATTCTCACAACCACAACAACCCTGAATAGTATGTGTTATCATTATTATCCTTTCGTAACAGATGAGGAACTAAAGCTCAGAGATAAAATGTCATGCTCATAATCAGAAAGCAAGTAACTGTCCACCTTCTTTTGGACTTCACATGCTCTGCTCTTTCTTCTGTGAAATGTTCAGAAGATTCAGTGGAGCAGAGCCCAAAAGTTAAATAAATCACTTCTCCCTTAGTGATTACAGACTTCAAGTCAACCATCTCTGGCTCCTCCTTTTTTGATGAACAACCAGATAGTAATCTTTAACCGATATTTTATTCACCAATAAATGTGAAAGTTGCCCAGCAAATGTTTTAAGTTTTTCTAGGTCTACCCCATTCTGTGGCGTTTCCTTCCCAATTCTCAATGAAGACTTCTCATGCATTGTGGCTGCTCGATAATAGCCTTGGTAAGGTGGCTTATTCAACAACACAGATTTTGCAAAATAAAACAGCTTCCCACTGCCTCTGATCCCCAGGAAATCTTCCCAAAATTGCCTGGTTTAATTTACTTCATGATTTCTGAAATGTCTCCAACTATTGATATTTTAGAGAGGTAGGAAGTATACTTGGAATATTTGAGAAGAATATCCTACACAATTCAGACCTTGATCCTTGACAAGGCAAACCCAACTACAATTTCACTTTCATAGTTAACGCAAGATGAGCAGTTTGCCTTCTACTTGCAGAGACCTAGCAACAATGAGAATTTTTATAGAAGAGAAGGTCTAGAACAGATGTTCACATGTCTGTAACAGGAGCTCGGGAAATATTCCCACTCTGGGTCCTCTTTAGAATCCAAACCTTCATGAGTTTGCCTAAGTGTAAAGCTCTGTCATTAGTTCTCCTTTGCTTTGTCTTCCTCCTATTTTTTCAGTCATCCACACAGAAGTAGTGTTTATTTGCAGCATCTGGAAACGAGGGAATTAGTAGGGAGGAGATAATTTGTGGGATGGGTAACAGGAACAACCCATTGGATAAGGTCCAAATAGAATCTTCCAGTCCATGCTTCTATGATACATTTGTGTTTGGGCACTATAGTTTGTGCAGGCCAAATCCTTTTCCAGGAAATCTGGGCTTCACGCATTAGAAAAAAAACCTCAGGACACCCTATCTTCATTGCTAAAAAAATCTCCTTTGGGGTGAACTTTCCTTTCTTCACCAGGGTGGTCTTTTTGGCCTCATTTGCCTCTTTCTTACCCCTTCCTGAAGAAGCAGTTCTCATCATCCAATTATTACATTCACTAAATTGTTGCTTGCTATGAAATGAAAACTCTTCCAACTTGCACTGAGTTCCAGTGAGTTAAACAATAGTTTGTAATTCTCATAAGAGAACACAGAGGGGGAGGTAGATAATTGGGTAATTATGGAAAACAGAGCCCAGAGAACCTCTCATGGCTCTCCAGTTGACATGGAAAACCTTTTTAGTAAACATAAACTAAGCACTCTATGTTTCAGAGTTAATGAAGTAAAGTAACATTTCTGCTACTCATTCTAAGATGAAAATAACACTCCAGTAACAGCTGGAGATACACAAACCCAGACTTCAGGAGAGGCTTAAGCCATACTTAAGGAAGCATGGCAAAACTCAAGGGGATAAAAATACTGCATCTTTTATATTCAAAGCATCTCATCTATAAATTCACAGAAATGCCAGCTCTGATTCACAAAAATGATTAACAAGAACATCTACAGAATCATAGGCTTCAAGTCACACATTTGAATCACTCAAGTACATTGAAAAAACAAGTGGGTACTAACTGAGATTCTACAACATATTCAGTACTGTATAGACAGGGAGGAAAAGAATCAATGATATGCTTTATGCCCTCACCTACATGGAGCAAAAAGAACCATGAAACCACTACAAAGGATACCTACCACACTTTGTGTAGAAACACCACGGCAAATTTTCTAAGAATAAGATAAGAACTGAGCTGAGCCTTGATGGATAGATAGAGGGGTGTGCGTTTTTGGTGATGGGGAAAAAAAAAGCAGGTGCAGGCAAAACTGAACTGAAATCAATTATTCAGAAAGTATGTATTGAGCATCATTATCACCAAGCATTGTAGTAGTTACAAAGCATCAACCTACCTTTTCTTTGTCCTGGAAGTTTGTCAGAAGAAGCCAATGTTCAGTCTTTTCATGATGACTTTCAGTAAGTCATGGAACTCTTACTTAAACTTCCCATTTTGCCCCATTATCTTAGTGTACATAACAAAAATAATACCTGAAACGCTGATTGCCATATTCAATGGCACAAATAAAGTTAATTCAAAAGATTCAAATTCAATTCAAAGAGATTTTATTTTAAGTCCTCTACCTGAAGGTACAATAGTTTTGGTAGAGTGAGGTAAATATTCTGATTCTGGAGTAGGCAGAATGGATTGGTATGAAATTTTGTATATGAATCTATATACCCAAGGGGAAAAGATTCAACATAACTCAGGTTTACAAACTGAGCTCGTTCTTTCTTTTTCTTTTTTCTTTTTCTTTCTTTCTTTCTTTCTTTCTTTCTTTCTTTCTTTCTTTCTTTCTATCTTTCTTTCTTTCTTTCTTCTTTCTCAAACTGAGTTCTTAAGAAACTTGAGAATTCACAGGCATATAGCCATTTCTGTAAATGTTTAAATGGAACTTAATTTTATAAATATAATTTGAACAATTTTTAAAATTATAGTAAAAATCCATTTATTATACACCAGATTTTGAAACATGTAAGATCAGCAATCCTAAACTTGTTAGACTGAATTATATATATCCAAGGTAGAATTCTTTCATAGGACATTTTTCATGGAAAGAGCTTTCACTGAATTATTTTACTTGTCCTATAGAATCTCTATGTCATTGCAATACCTAACATTTATGGGGGTGTTTACCAAATGCTTTTGCTAATACTTATGCTAAGCATTTTATATGAGATGATTTAAAGCTCACAACAATCCTATGAAATATACACTGTTAATCCCATTTTGTAATGGGATAAATGAAGCTTAGGAGACAACGAACAGTTAGCTTAACATCACAAAGCTAGTCAATAGTGAAGCCGGGAATAGCACCTAGAAAGTCTGACAGCAGAGCCTAAGCTCTTGGTCACTAACCCAGTATTGCCCCTAGAGATATTTATATGGCAAAATCTGGCAAATTTGGCACCGACTAAATGAATATCATAAATCCTTACAATCAATGGTAATAGAATGATGTATTCCCTCTCCTCCTCACTTATCTATCTATAAATAATTTAGAGAGATAGGCTACAAGCAGTTTTGGTATTTTTCACATAAAAAATTGTTTTTCATACTCAGAGATGCTCAGAGCATTTTGACTTTCATGTACACTGTTTATCATATGCAAGAATAATGAAGAAAGAAGAGGAATTATTTTAAGAGGTGCCTTACTTATAATTCTTCATTCTTAGGTAAACATTATTTATTTTCATGTTATTGATACTCAAGATTTTTTTTCTCATTGCTGAAAAGAGAGCCATTTTGGGTGTGTACTCAACTGTAAAATCCTCAATAAGGAAAATTCTTGATAAAATAACAATGTGGAAACTACAGCTTAAAAGCAAAATAAAAGAGCCTCATGTCAATTGCTTTTAGGTCACTTAGACTAATGAAAACGCCTTGATTTTAGTCCAGCCAGGATGTATCATTGGCAGCTTCAAAATTAATTTATCTTTTTCCACAAAAGCTTTAACTTATCACCTTCCAAAATCTACTGTCCGGAGAATCAAGAATGCAAACTGTATTCCATATCCCTTACACCTTAAGTTTATCTCCTCCATTTAGATGATGTGACATTCTGCCAAAATTGTAGGACTTACTAAATGCATTTTCAGCAGCCCAGGTTCAAGTAGCTAATTTTCTCTAAGAGGTTTTCTTTTTTTCCTTACATCAGACATCAGCAAGACATCCTTGTATAAACATAAACTGTTAAGGAGAGTTTTCAGATTTCAATGACATCATTTTTATGTATTACTTGGAAGGTTTTGTTTATTATTGAAAATCATATTATTTTTATTCTGATAACCAGACACATGGTTAAGTATCCAATTCATAGTAAAAAATGGAGGAGACTTATTAAATGTTTTACTTTCATAAAACTAGATCTTTAAAGGATTTATCTGTCCCTAAATGGAGTTCCTTTGTGTTCTCACCTTGCAGAGGTGTTAAGAGTGTGGCCAAAAGTCCTGGCTTTAATTTACTTTGAGTTTCACAGACCTCCCAGGAATATCAAAATGTGATCTTTAAATTATTAACCCACTGTGGGCAGAAATGTGATTTTGAACAGACATAAGGCCTATAAAAGGAAGCCACTGTAGGACTTGGAATTTATAAATTCAAAAGATCCAATAGACTTAAGAATACATGAACTTATGTTGGTTCAGGGCTAGTTGTATACTTTCACTTCAACATTAGGTCAGTGTGGCAGGGCAATATCTGTTGGATTCACTAACCATTTATCTCTTCTACCCTTCTTTTTGCACCTCTTATTTTGTGATCCCTCATCTTACAGTTAATTTCAGATCTTTTATCCTACAAGGAATTCTCTCAGTATATTATGGTTACCCAGGACAAGTGGACCTACCATTAGCTTCCTTTTCTTGGTAACAGATAAAAGTATAGGCTTTGATTCAAATGAGAAAAGTGGAAGCTTTTAGCAAAATGACTTCCCCTTTCAAATTCATTCCAAAAAAAAATTTTTTTTTAAAGTTTGTCATGATAGGGAATGTATTTTAGAGCTCAGGGGATAAGGAAAGTCAAAACAGAGAGTGGGGCAAAATACCATTGCTCTTTTCTCTATCTCTCTACCCACCAATGGACCTCAGATGCAGAAGCAGTAATGAGAAGTAGGCAGCAAAGCAGGTTAAATAATTTCCAGCCTTCTAGCCAGAAAACCAGCAATGGAAACATCAGGAAACTGAAAAGTTCTGGGGTTAAGAAGGATCTTGAGAAAGTAACACTATAAAATTATTTGTGAACTCCTAGACTCACCCCCAAATTGCACATGAATGGATCAGATCTTAAATAGCAAAACAAAGACTATGAGAACTGAACTAAGTGATAAGTAGTGGACTAGCCATTGAATGAATGGTGTGTACATGGGACATATCAGAGTAGTATGACAAAGGCTTTGAAAATAAAACTGATGTTGAAACCACAACCCACAGAAGATTGGTCAGAACTTGTGACCTACACTACTTGGGTCATTTGCCTGTTAAAACAAAAATATCAACATTCTCCACAGGATTTAAACAAGACCAAGAGTCTCATAATGTTACATTCAAAATATCCAGAATACAACCTAAAATTATTTGGCATATAAAGAACTAGTAATACTTCCACTTCCATGGCAAAAGAGAATCAACAGATGTCAACACTGAAACAACACAGGTATTGCAATTATTGGACAAAGGCTTTATATCAGCTATTATAAAAATGTTCTTAGAAAAAAAAAAAGAAAAAATGAAAAATCTCAGCAAGAACAGAAGTTATAAAGAAGAACTAGACAGAAATTTTAGAACTGTAAAAACCAGTAACTGAAATTTAAAATTTACTGTGAAGGTTCAATAGCAGATTGGAGATGATAAAGAAAAGAGTAAATAAACTTGGAAGATTAGAGCTATAATTTCCTAACCGAAAGAAAAAAAACCTGGGGAAAAAAAGTAACAGACCCTCAAGGATTTATATTAATTATCAAAAGATCTAATATTTTAGTCATTGGTGTCCCAGAAGAAGAAGAGAAAAATCCAGTGCTCAAAAAACTTTGAAGATATAATAACTGAAAACTTCTAGAATATGGTGAAATACAGAAACCTACAGATTCAAGAATCCCAGTGAATCCCAAACAGGAGAAACTCAAAGAAATCCAAGAAACAACATAAACTGCTGAAAATTAAAACAAAAATTTTGAAAGTAATCAGAGTAAATGACACATTATTCATGGGGAATAATTCAAATTCATCAGAAAACATTGAGGCCAGGGGCGTGCCTGGGTGGCTCAGTCAGTTGAGTGTCCAACTCTTGGTTTTAGCTCAGATCATGATCTCAGGGTCATGGAATCAAGCACCACATTGGGCTCTGTCCTCAGCATGGAGTCTGCTTGTCCCTCTCCCTCTGCTCCTCCCCTGCTCACTCTCTCTGTATCTCTCTCTCTAAAATAAATAAATAAAATTATGTGGTTCATATATACAATGGAATATTACTCAGCCATCAGAAAGGATGAATACCCACCATTTGCATCGACATGGCTGGAACTGGAGGGGAATACACTCAGTGAAATAAGTCAAGCAGAGAAAGACAATTATCATATGGTTTCATTTGTATGTGAAACATAAGGAATAGGGCAGAGGATCACAGAGGAAGGGAAGGAAAACTGAATGGGACGAAATCAGAGAGGGAGACAAACCATGAGAGACTCTGGACTCCAGGAACCAAACTGAGGGTTACAGAAGGGGGGAAGGGGTAACTGGGTGATGGGTATTAAGGAGGGCACATGTGGTGATGAGCACTGGGTGTTATATGCAACTAATGAACTGTTGAACACTACATCAAAAACTAATGATGTACTATATGTTGGCTAATTGAGCATAATAAAAAAATAAATAAAAAGAAAAAATGTAAAAGAAAACATGGAGGCCAGAAGCAAGTTAAACAACATATTCAAAGAAGTGAAAGAAAAGAACTGTCAGCCCAGCACAGTATACACAATGAAATTATCCTCTAGGAATGAAGGTGAAATAAAGACTTCATTAGAAAAAGGAAAACTAAGAGAAAACATTTTCAGGAGATCTGCACTGAAATAACAAAGGATTTTTTTTTTAAAGATTTTATTTATTTATTTGACAGAGAGACAGCCAGTGAGAGAGGGAACACAGCAGGGGGAGTGGGAGAGGAAGAAGCAGGCTCCTAGCGGAGGAACCTGATGTGGGGCTGGATCCCAGAACACCGGGATCACGCCCTGAGCTGAAGGCAGACACGTAACGACTATGCCACCCAGGCGCCCCAGGATTTTTTTTTTTTTTGACAAAAAGAAAATGATAGCAGAAGGAAATTGGAATGTTAGAAATAAAGAACAGTAGAAATGGTAAATATCTGTGTAAATATAATATTCTTCCCTGTAAATGTTATTCTTTCTTCTCACTTTAAATTATTGTTTTAGGCAGCCTTTTTACATGACTCCAAGGGTGATCCCTCCGCCATGATATTCATGCCTTTCTGTAATTCCCTCTCCTTGAATGTGGGCTAGACTTAGTAACTTGATTCTAACAAGCAATATAGCAGTGATGGAATGTCATTTCTGTGATTGAAGTATCAAAGACCGTGACCCCCCGCCCCCCAGCTTTTTTCACTCAGCTGTACCATTTTGCATTCCCATCAGCAATGCATTAGAGTTCCAGTTTCTCCACATCTCCCATGAATACACCTAGATAACTATCAAATAATCTTAAATACCCAGCAATTGACCTAAAGACTGACAGAACAAACTCCCCAACTAAAGGGAGAGAGGAGACCACATCAAAGAACATAGAAGTACAGAAACGTGGTTTAGGGGAGAAATGGATCCTGGCTGCTCTGCTGTGGAAGGGAGGGAGCCATGCACAAAGACGAGAGAAACAGAGAGACAGAGATAGAGACAGAGAAACACACAGAAGACCACATAGGGAGAATGTTTCCCCTTAGCCACTGGCTTGAAAAATGAGAGGGGCTGAATTTCATGAGTTCTTGCAACCAGCAGGGCTTACAGCCAGGAGTTTTAAAGGTCAGCGGGCTTGGCTGGGATAGAGTCTCCAGGGTATTGTGCTGCTCTTGGAGAGAAGGCAGGGAAACAACCCAGGGGCCTACAGCATGGAAACAGTGATCCGAAGAGCACCTGGGGAACGAACACAGTGGGGAAATTATTTGCTCTTCTTGGAGCTTGTCTCTGAGAGGCAGCTTTCACAGAGATACATATCTTAGAACAAAGCAAGGGATCAATGTCATTTCCCTCCCCCACCCCTCTGCATAAACACTGAGCCACCTGTGGGAAGCAGCCTAATTGGCTTACACTAAGCCCCACCCTTGCATTCCAGTGGAACTGCCTTTCTCAGCTACACTTGCCTCAGTCCCAGTCAGAGGGCCACTACCCCAGAAGACCAACACAAACCACTGCGCACACCACATCTCCTGACCAGAGAGTTCTGCAGGACCTCAGTTTCAGTGGAGGTGGTGACAGGTCTCATTTCACAACCAGACAAAAGCACACCTAGTTAAAACTCACTACATTCAGGCCAGGGACCAAACACTGCCCATGGCAGGTAAGGAGAGCCTCTGCAGATGACTGGCCTGGAGGACAGAATAGCCAGAACACAACAAGAGAGCACACTCACCTCACATTGGAGGTACTCCCCGAAGCATCAGGCCCTGGGTACTACAGGACCCCTTCATAAGGCCATCACTTTCAGGAGCAGGAGACATAACTGGCTTTTCTAACACAGAGAAGAATACAGAGACTTAGACAAAATGTAAAGACTTGGGTTTAATTTAGTTCTCTTTCTTTTTTCTTTTCTTCTTTTTTTCTGTTTGGTTCAGGTGCAAGAAAAAATTTGCCCTAAGAAATGGTAATGTTTTGCTTTTCCTAAATACGAAGGAAGAAGAAAAAAGAAAGCCCAACTGCTTTAAACAGGCTGTAAAAACCTAACCAAACTCCTTTTTTTAAAAAAAGATTTTATTTATTTGAGAGAGAGAGAGCATGCACGTCTGCTCAAATGTGAGCAGGAAGAGGGGCAGAGACAGAGGGAGGGAAGAGAACTCAAGTAGACTCCATGCTGAGCATACAGCCCAATGTGGGGCTCAATCTTACACCCCTGAGATCATGACCTGAGCTGAAACCAAGAGTTGGACAGTTAACCCACTGTGCCATCCAGTCGCCTTCTAACCAAACTCTTCAAGAGGTTTCAGTTTTCCTCCACACTATTCTGATTTCTCACCTCCTGCTCACTCTTCAACCTCAACAATTCAGTTTCTACCTTCATCACTTTACCAAAAGAGATCTTATTAAGGTCACTAATTCATTCCATGTCACAAATCTATGGACATGTTTCAGTCCTCATCTATTAAACGCGTTAATCACCTCTTCTTTTGAAATACTTTCTTACCACAGCTACTTGGTTTTACTCTCCTATCTCTAGTCACTCCTGTATTTACTTTGCAAGTTCATCCCCATCTACCCAGCTACCAAACATTAGACTTCCAAAAGCCTGGGTGGTAGACAAAATTTTTGTCTTACCCATTATGCTTTTCTGAGAAAATCACATCCAGGTCCCCAGCTTTAATCACCATACACACTATGATCACCCTCCATATTTATATCTCTAATCCAGGACTATTCTCTGAGTTTCAGATCTTTATTTTCAATTTCCCATCCTAAATCTTCATTTGGAAGTCTAAAACTCAATGTATCTAAATTCAGTACATTCAAACTCAACATATATAAAAACCAAGGCATTGATTTTTCCCCTAAAATGTGATTCTACTTCTGTTTCCCCTACTTCAATGAATCTGACAGAACTAAGAGTTCTATCTAAACCTTCCTCACCTCACCATTTATATCCAGTCCATCACAAAGTCCTACTGATTTCACTTCCAACTCAAATCCACTGACTTTTCACCCTCTTGATTATCACTAGTTTACTCTAAGATCACCATCTTTCACCTAAACTACTGCAGTAGCCTCCTAACTGGTCTCCCTGCATTCATCTCACTTTCTCTAATCTAATCTATGCACCACAGCCAGCGTGATCTTTTCAAAATGCAAATGTAGTTATTTCCCAGCCACCATTCCCAACCAACCACCTCCCATCTAACTGAGCCCAAGATTGTCAGTGGACACAAGCTGGTCCAGGCAACTGTGACTGCATGTATGTTTAGGTGGGAGTAAAAGAGAACTATCTACATAAGCAAGTCTAAAAATATGTCTGATTTTCTAATCACATTTAAAAGCCTCCCCCAAAATTTGTAGGCTTGTTCACCATTTGAAATAATTTATGCCTTCCTACAGTAAATGTCAAGTTTTTTGCATGGTAAAAGTCTTCATCAATTTCCATTTTTATTTTTCTCTTTTCATGACATACAGAAGTTATATAACGTGAATTTCAGAGGACTTTGCCATTTAAGAGGCAGCGTGGTAGAGCAGAAAAAGCTTGGATTCAAGAGTCAAACAGATATGAATTTATTTATTTATTTTTTATTATGTTATGATAGTCACCATACAGTACATCGTTAGTTTTTGATGTAGTGTTCCATGATTCATTGTTTGCGTATAACACCCAGTGCTCCATGTATTACGTGCCCTCCTTAATACCCATCACCGGCCTATCCCAATACCCCACCCCCCACCCCTCTGAAGCCCTCAGTTTGTTTCTCAAACAAATATGAATTTAAATCACAGCTCTGAAACTGATTATTAGAGCTCAATTCCTTATTTTGAAATGAGACTTATGGGTTTGTTTGCTTGTTTTGTTTTTTGTCTTTTTTTTAGAATTTCATGAGCTCATCTATGCAAAAATTCTATCACATCAAATGACATGCAGTAGGTGGCCACTGAATGTTTGCTCCTTCCACCAGAATAAGTGGTGTGAAAATACTTTAGTCAAAAGAAAATGCCAAGATCATTTGTAAATTTCCCCATAGTCTACGTTTGCCTCACAGACAGTTGGAATAGCGTGTTGAGTTGAAATTTAATTTTTTTATTCATTTTAACTAACATATATTGAGCACTTCCTACATGCTTGGCTTCAAGCTATGCAATTTACGCTCATTTTAATCACCACAAATGCCCTGCGATATAACATACTACCCCATTTTATAACTAAAAAGTGCCAGAGCTCAAATTTGAACTCAGGTCAAATTGTGATTTTTTATCTATAGGATTCTGACCTCTCTCATTGAAAGACCCACTACAGAAAACTTAAAGGAGAATGGCTGCCTTTGATCATCTAGTTTCATTAGGGACCTATAGAACACTTCATTTTGCCAAAATCCAGAGCCAGAAACCCAACCATATGAACTTCTTTACATGAAGCAATTTCACTACATTGCATTACATGGCAATTCTAAGAGTAGAGACCAAAAATGCACTTTATTTTTCCATGTTTGATATTATCCAAATAATCTTTCTGGAATTATAGCATTTAATACCTTTTTCTGGCAGTATTAAATACCAATACCCTAAAGGATTTTTCATTCAGTGTTAAAGATAGGAATTTGGCAAGAAGAGAGAAATTTAATTATGATCTTTATAGAATCAAGAATAGTTTAGAGACCTGACTTTGACAGCATTGTGTATGAAAGTACGTAAGCCTCTATCTTTGACAATAGTGATAGGTTTTCAAACAAACTATCTCTGAAAGGAAAATTTGAACCCCAGAGAATAACGTACAGGGACTTTGCACCCAGAATAGCTATGCAACATGATATGCACTAAGTTCATATATAAGGAAACATTTATTTTTCCCCAAGGCTGACTAAGGGTTGAAATCTATCCCATAAGGGAGTTCTATGGCAGTACCCAAAGAAAAACACATGTCTGTCTAACAGTCCCAAAAGAAATCTATAGGAAAATATGAGAGATGTGTCTGAAACACTAGTTCACAAATCTGACTGTATTTCATAGTATTGGAGGAAGTTTGAATTCAAGAACCAGAATGAAAATTAGAGCACCTATAGTCAAATAGAGTCATTGTTTTGCTTTGTTGGTTCCTGATAACCCTGAACTGCAGTTCTATGAAATCTAACATGAATGATCTACTAATGTTTTGTGTAAGTATATCCTAGATAATCTGACAGCTATGACTTTTTCTGGTTGATGAGTCTCAGCTTGTCTTTGATCACATCATTTTATCATTTGAAATAGTGAAGATGTACTAAAGTCTACTTAATAATCTTGTATAATGCGAGTATATGGTAGGTGCTCAATGGAATATTGATCTATTGACCAGTATCTCTTAGAGTGCTAATGATGTTTTTAAGAGGCCAAAGTTTAGTTAATAAACTTCTCTTTATCTTTTTTATACTTTCAAATGACTGACTAGCTTTCATCTTCAGAGCAACCTATAGCCAAATCCAATTTAAAGAGACAATTAAGCACACAGAAAATGTCAAGAATGATGAACTTTAAGAAAAAAAGCCATCATTTAAAAAAAATATATCAGTCATACTGAAACTTTTTAATAAAATATCTCTGCATATAATTTTGAAATAATTAGAAATGTTAAAGAGAGTTAGATAGAGCTGCTTAATTCAATTTCTACATAATAGAAAGGCCCAATCTCACATAAAATAAAATAGCATAACCTTGTGTTGATATATAGCAGATACATCCTTAGGTGACCCCAATTAGTCAATGCCTTGTAGAATCCTTTCCCCTTCAGTGTGGGAGGAATCTGTGACTTGCTTCTAATGCAAAATGTTAAAGGTATTAGGATGTCACTGCTTTGATTTGATTATTATATAGCTAAGGTAATGGGATACTGTTATCAACATGATTACATTATATTACTATATTAGTTTTCTGGGGCTGCCATAACAAAGTCCCAAAAATTTGGTGGCTTAGAACAACAGGAATTTATTCTCTTATAGTTGGGGACTCTAGAAGTCTACAATCAAATGGCCTGTAAGTCCATACCCTCTCTAAAATCTCTAGAAGAGGAATCTTTCGTTGTCTCTTCCAGCTTCTGGTAGTTGCCAGCAATCCTTAGTGTTTCTTGTCCTGTAGCACCCTAAATCCAATCTCTGGCTCGTTGTCATAAGACCATCTTCCTTCTGTGTGTCTCTGTGCCTCTATTTTCTTATAAGGACAACAGTCATTAGATTAGGTCCAATATACTCCAGTATGACCTCATCTCAATTCGACTAATTACATCTGCAAAGACGCTATTTCTAATATGGTCACAATGTGAGGTTCTAGGTGGATATGAATTTGGAGGGGGAGGGACACCATTTAACCCAGTACAGTTATCTAATACTTCATTTTAGCAGGCAGCAGGGAGAGACTATTCCTTGTTGGCTTGAAGAAGTGAGCTTCCAGCTTTTGAGAAGGCTTATGAGGGAGCCACAGAGCAAGAAATCGCAGGCAACCTCAAGGAGCTGAGAGCTTCTTGCTCCTAACTGCAAGCCAACAAGAAAATGGGGCCCTCCATTCTACAACCACAGGAAAATGGATTCTGCCAACAACCTGAGCTTGGAAGAAGACCAAGTCCCAGAAATGAATGTACCCAACTGACACCTCGACTGCAGTCTTTTGTGAGACCCTGAGCAAAACACCCAGCTAAACCATGCAAAGACTCCTACACCATGGAAATCAAGAGATAATAAATTGTCTTATTCTAAACCACACTATTTGTGGTAATTTGTTACACAGCAATAGAAAACTACAATTGGTATAGTGCTTTAAAGGTTTCATTCACTGTACCTCATTGCTACTTGCCCAAGCCAAATCCAAAGGTATTTTTCTTTCAGTTCTGAATTTTATACAGCACCAGCATTTAACGTATTCACATGCATCATCAGGATTGACTTATAAAATGTAAGTGTGCTTATTAGCAAAATCATAGAATTTTGGTACTCAGAAGAACCTCAGGAAGCATACATTTTAATCATTTCATTATACAAATGAAGAAACTGAGCCCTGGACATAGAAATTGACCCTTGATCACCAAGGTACCAAGTAGAAAGGGCAAACATGAATTCAGGTCTCCTGGGATCCACTCCAACATTTTTTTATTATTATAGATCATCAGCAACTCACTGGGATCCTGTGAGATCCCTAATGACAAATAAAATAAAAGCTAAAAATATGAAAGAAATTGAGGAAGACACAGAGAGATGGAAAAACATTCCATGCTCATGCATTAGAAGAATAAACATTGTTAAAATGTCTATGCTGCCCAGAACAATCTACACATTCAATGCAATCCCTATCATAATACAATCAACATTTCACAGAGCTGGAACAAACAATTCTAAAATTTGTATGGAACCAGAAAAGACCCTGAATAACCAGGGGAATGTTGAAAAAGAAAACCAAAGCTGGGGGCATCACAATGCCTGACTTAAAGCTATATTACAAAGCTGTGATCATCAAGACAGAATGGTACTGGCACAAAAACAGATACATAGATCAATGCAACAGAAGAGAGAGCCCAGAAATGGACCCTCAACTCTATGGTCAACTAATCATTCCAAGCAGGAAAGAATATCCAATGGAAAAAAAGACAGTCTCTTCAATAAATGGTGCTGGGAAAATTGGATAACCACATGCGGAAGAATGAGACTGGACCATTCTCTTACACCATACACAAGGATAAACTCAAAATGGATGAAAGACCTAAATGTGAGAGACAAGTCCATCAAAATCCTAGAGGAGAACATAGGCACTCTTTGACTTCAGCCGCAGCAAATTCTTTCAAGACACATCTCTAAAGGCAAGGGAAACAAAAGCAAAAATGAACTATTGGGAATTCATCAAGACAAAAAGCTTCTGCACAAAAAAGGAACCACTCAAAAAACTAAAAGGCAACCTACCAAATGGGAGAAGATATTTGCAAATGACATATCAGATAAAGGGCTGGTATCCAAGATCTATAAAGAACTTCTCAAACTCAACACCAAAAAAAACAAATAATCAAGTCAAAAAATGGGCAGAAGACATGAACAGATATTTCTCCAAAGAAGACATACAAATGGCTAAGAGACACATGAAAAAATTTTCCACATCACTGGGCATCAGGGAAATATAAATCAAAACCGCAATGAGATCCCACCTCACAACAGTTAGAATGACTACAATTAATAAGACAGGGAAAAACAAATTTTGGCGGGGATGTGGAGAAAGGGGAACCCTCTTACACTGTTGGTGGGAATGCAAGCTGGTACAGCCACTCTGGGAAACAGTACGGAGGTTCCTCAAGATGTTAAAAATAGAGCTACCCTATGACCCAGCAATTGTACTACTGGGTATTTACCCCACAGATACAGAGGTAGTGAAAAGGAGGGGCACACATACCCCAATGTTTATAGCAGCAATGTCCATAATAACCAAATTGTGGAAGGAGCCAAGATGTCTTTCAACAGATGAATGGATAAAAAAGATGTGGCCCATATACACGATGGAATATTACTCAGCCATCAGAAAGGATGAATACTTACCATTTACATCAACATGGAGGGAACTGGAGGGGATTATGCTAAGCGAAATAAGCAGAGAAAGACAATTACCATATGGTTTCACTCATACATGGAATATAAGAAATAGTGCAGAGGAGCATAAGGGAAGGGAGGGAAAACTGAATGGGAAGAAATCAGAGAAGGAGAAAAACCATGACAGACTCTTGACTCCAGGAAACAAACTGAGGGTTACAGAAGGGGAGGTGGGTGGTGGGATGGGGTAACTGGGTGATGGGCATTAAGGAGGGCACATGTGGTGATGAGCACTGGGTGTTATATGCAACTAATGAATCATTTAATACCACACCAAAAACTAATGATGTATTATACGTTGGCTAATTGAATTTAAAGAAAAAAGAAAAAAAAAAAGAAAAGCTAAAAATAAATCATGGACTTTTAGAAAATGCATGTTACACACTTTAAAAATGTCAGTATTCATAATTAGCATTAATTAGCTCCTAGAAGAAAGCCAATCACATTGCAGCCCTCAATAAATATTGAATATTTGATCAATTAAAAAAAATTAGTACTATGTTCTCATATGCAATCACCATTACAAAAGATATTTTCATATCTTAATCTGAAGGTAGCACATTCCTACAGGCAAAAGTTTGGCTGAGTTTGAATGCAAGCTGTAAGTTTATTCACTTGTTAACTTGAAAGATTTCCTCAAACTCTCAGCTGTCAGTTTCCTCATCTGCAAGATGAAGGTAATAACAATAACTTTCCATTGTTGTGTTTAGGTTTAAACAAAATAATAACCATAAAATACCTAGAATGTACAGAGTGCTCAATAAATGTCACTCTATAGTCATTCATGATGAATTTGTTTTTAAATATATAGTTTTTCCTCTTCAGAAATTTCTCTGAAGTATAATTGTGTCAGAGGTATATAATACAAATGTACTTTTAATTTTATATTAAGAGACATTTTTTTAAAGAACACTTTCCTGTTGTAAGGATTTACTCTTCTTAGTTTCTAAATACTCATCCTCTGTCCCCTCAACAAGTTCAGTAGAAAATAAAGGCCTAAAAAGTCTAAGGAAGAAAAAATTTACATTTGACTAGGCCTGAATTTATTGGCACTTAGGAACCACATAGAAAAAGAGAGGGGGAAGAAAAAAACAACCCAGCAGCTTGAAGATTCTTAAATTAATCATTGATTAGGAGTTTACATAATTTAGAGGTAGTAATCCAAAACCTGTTTCAAATTAGATGAGAGTAGAAAAGTGATGTGGAAGTAGTTACTGTTAAATTGGAATTCTTCTGATTACACTATTTATCAGGTAGTATTTCAGATAATTAAATAGAACTATGAGTAACATGAAAGATTATAGTTATGGTTCATGTTTGCACAGGTCTGTTGAGACTTAGAAATTATGTGCAGGCAGAGTTGGAAAAATTCCAGCATGGACCATACTGAATTAGGCAACAGCTGGTGAAGAAGGTTTAGTTTAGGGACTGTCCTGACAGCTGGAGAAAAAGTGATATGTGGTCCATACTAAATGTCACATTAAAAATTAGCGATAAAATAATTACAAGTTAATTAGAAATGTACTGTCTTGATTTCAAGCTTAAACAATCTTCCTTGGGGCCATTTTAAGACCATTTTAAAGTTCTTTAATCTCCACTCAAGAGAATTTATTTTCTAGCAGGTGTGCCTTAAAGCTAAAAATGTAGACATGCCTTAAAATCATTTCCATGAGTTTCAAGCATTTCCACATGTTTAAAAAAATAGTCATTTCAATGTTTCTTGAAATCCAGGACAGGTCATGGGGAGAGGAAGCTGTGAAAACCTTAATCCTGCAAATCTCACGGCACATGGCATGATGCAATGGAGTTTGGAGCCAGAGGCTGGGGTTCAAGCCTCTGCTTTGCTAATTACTAAGTAGAAGATTTAGTATAGAATTCATGCCCTTTTCAAACCTTAGTTTTCTCATCCAAATTGGGAATGATAACACCTACCTTCCAAACTATTATGAGAAGTGATCTATACATAGTACGTATGCAATAAGCCCATGGTTCCCATACTGTGTATGGAGGCACCCTGGGGCACTACAGCACCCTTACAAAGGTGCTGTGGGGCATTTTAAATGTTTAAGGGAAATACAGCAATATTCAAACACTGTCAGCCACTGTGTGAACTACTAGATCAACACAGTTCAGTTTCAACATTAAATCACACTACATTCTTTTCAGTGATATCATATCTTTCTGAAGCTGAGTTTTGATGATTGCTGGACAGAAAGCAAATAAGCGTGAAAATCAATGTAGAACAGGAAATGAAAGTGGTGGTATCCAATCTTATTCCAATGTCTGAGAGGTGTGTGGTGCCCAAGATGCTCACATATATTTTAGTAAGTAACTGTGGTTAAGACTAAAATTAGACCACACCAAAATAAAAAGCTTCTTCTGCACAGTGAAGAAAACTATCAGCAATACAACAAGACAACCTACTGAATGGGAAAAGATACCTGCAAATGACATATCTGATAAGGGGTTAATTTCCAAAATACATAAAGAACTTAACACAACTCAACACCAAAAAAGACAAACAATCCAATTAAAAAATGGGCAGAGGACCTGAATAGACATTTTTTCCAAAGACATATAGATGGCCAACAGCCACATGAAAAGATGCTCAACATCATTCATCATCAGGGAAATACAAATCAAAACCACAGTGAGATATCACCTTACACCTGTCAGAATAACCAAAATCAAAAACACAAAAAATAACAAGTGATGGTAAGGCTGTAAAGAAAAAGGAACCCTCATGCATTGTTGGTAGGAATGCAAGCTGGTACAGCCACCATAGAAAACAGTATGGACATTCCTCAAAAAATTAACAATAGAATTATCTATCATCCAGTAATTCCACTACTGGGTATTTACTCAAAGGAAATGAAAATACTCATTCAAAAAGATGAATGTACCCGTGTATTAATTGCAACATTATTTAGAATAGCCAAGATGTGGAAGAAACCCAAGTGTCCGTCTACTGATGAAGGATAAAGAAGATGTCATATATATCATACACACACACACACACACACACACACACACACACACACACACAGGAATATTACACAGCCATAAAAAAGGAAAGATATCTTCCCATTTGCAAAAACATGGATTGACTTAGAGGGTAGAATGATAAGTGAAATAAGTCAGTCAAAGAAAGACAAATACCATATGATTTCACTCATATGTGGAATTTAAGAAACAAAACAAATGGGGCACCTGGATGACACAATCAGTTAAGGGTCCAACTCTTGATTTTGTCGGTTCAGGTCATGATCGCAGGCTCATGAGATCGAGCCCTGCATTGAGCTCCATGCTCAGAGCAGAGTCTGCTTGAGATTCTCTTTCTTCTTCTCCCTCTGCTCCTCCCTCCCTTTCTCTCTCCCTCTAAATTAATAAAATAAAGAAAAAAAAAAGAAACGAACAAACAAAATAAATGAACAAAGGGGAAAAAGAGACAAATAAAAAACAGACTCTTAAATACAGAGGACAAATGAGTGGTTACCAGAGGGGAGGTGGATTGGGGGGGGTGGATGAAATACATAATGGGGGTTAAGAGTACACTTAATCGTGATGAGAACCGAGAAATGTATAGAATTGTTGAATCACTATATTGTATGCCTGAGACTAATGTAACACCGTATGCTAATTATACTTGAATTTTTTTAAAAAACTCTAAAAATAACATTTTTTCTTATCTCTAACAAATTTTTGTATTATTTTATCTGAAGCAGCTACTAAGTTGTTGGTATACAAATAAATTTTAAGTTGTTTCGACTTCAATCAATAGCACACTTAATTGCTTATTTTGGCCTAGAAATCAATGCCATAAATCAAAAAAATTAGGAAACTTTCACAGTAGGTACCCAATATGTATTCATTTCTTCTCAGACCTGATGTTCTTTCACATGGTTGAATCCTTTCTCTCAAAATTTAGGTAAATTTAGTTCTGTTCTCATTAATAATGATCACCATGATTCTCATGCTTTACAGTTTGGTGGAGCCATGTGATTACCTCGGCCAGTGGGATGTGAAAAGGTTATAAACGCTCTATTCACTCTTCCCCTGTTGAGGATCCTACTGAGGTGAGAGAAACTGTAGAAAATAGATTGTGAGGAGCACCTGGGTGGTTAAGTGGCTGCCTTCAGCTTGGTCATGGTCTCAGGTCCCGGGATGGAGCCCCAAGTCATGTCAGGCTCCCTGCTCAGTGGGGAGTCTGCTTCTCCCTTCCCCCTGCCCCTCCCCCCACTTGTGCTCGTGCACTCTCTCTTTCTCTCAAATATGTAAATAAAATATTTTAATAAAAGAAAATAGATTGTGGCCTGATTAATAGAAGTCTGGGTGGTGGAAAACTCAAAAAATAATTGTTAACAACATCAAGTAAAACAACCTGACCACCACAGTGTGATGTCCCACATCACAAATCAGAGTCAAGAACACATTCATTCATTTATTTAATGTCAAACTTTAGTTTATAACATCTTAAAGGTTAAAAAGGAATATTGCAAACATTTTAACAGGATGATTTCCTTTAGGTATAAGGACATATACATTAAGATAAAGCCACTTTAAAATAAAATGTTGGAACCAAGGATGTTCTATAACAATGTTTTTGCTGTATTCTTGGGGATTTGGCTTTATATCACAAGTGGGAAAGCAATTCAAACACACATTTCCATGGTGGGAAAATTTCTGATTGGGCTAGAAAATATAGAAGCCATCTTTTCTAGTGGTTATAATATGATAGTAGGAGGATGATGTTTGAAAGGATAATTTAAGTTCCTCAATACTTCCGACATTAGAAAGAACTTTCAAAATGGCATCCATAGGTAACCTAAAATCCCCTCCACTATACATTGCTACTTTGAATCATAAAAGTTTTTCCTTTTTAAAGTTCCCCCTAATAAAATACAACAACTCTTGAAAATAGTAATATCTTAAACTCTTCCTCTGAATTGTTAGTTGACAAGATTTAAGAGAGAAAATGCTCTTGGCTAATGAGACATCACAGTGGTATTAGTATTTTAGAAATAGAGTAATAGGGGAAAGAGACTATTAAATGGGAACCCGTGAGATCCCAAAGAAACAAGGTTCTCATATGATGACTTGGTTAGAGTCTGGCTAGGCTGTCCTTTGTTTTTTGTTTTGGGTTTTGTTTTGTCTTGGGTGTGGTTTTGTGTTGACTATTTGAGAACACAGGATAGTTGAGAAAATACAAGTATTAGTAGAAATGAATTTCTTAAAGCACAACAGAAAAGTTATTGAGGTGTGAATAGTTGCTACCCAGAAACCCAGCTAAGATTTTAAGTTACTGTGATGTCTGGGTGGCTCACTCGGTTGAGTGTCTGCCTTCGGCACAGGTCATAATCCCACGGGCCTGGGATTGAGTCCTACATCCGGCTCCTTGCTCAGCGGGGAACCTACTTCTCCCTCTCCCTCTGCCTGCCACTCCCCCTGCTTGTGCTCTCTCTCTCTTGCTCTTTCTCTCTGGCAAATAAATAAATAAAGTCTTTTTTAAAAAAAAGATTTTAAGTTACTGCCCTCACTTTGATCACTTCAAACCGCTTTTCTGACATGAATGGCATATTTTGCTTCTAATCTTCATAGCAAGACAGATCCAAATTGAGAATCTTCAATCTATTAACAGCTATTTTCCAGGTTAATGAACTAATCAAGCATTTACTAAGCATCTACTAGGTGCCTAACATTTAGCAAGACAGTATTTGAATTAAGAAAAAGAAGAATGGGAGTTGGGATTATTCTAACTGAAGGGTAAGTTTGTGGCATGTTAACATATACCAAAAGGAATTTTATTTAACACAGATGAGATGGTTCCAAGTTGGCTATAATGTTCATCTCATTAGAAACATAACTGCCACTGTTAGACTAAGACCTCTCTTCTGGTCAGTCCATTCAAGATCTTTTCACTAAGCAATTTCTCATGAATTTCAACCAAAGGGATCTATCCTCTGATAAGATCCCTGTTGTAAGCAGCTCCAAGCACTAAAAAATTACAATATTACCTTCCAAAAAATTCAAAGGAAAAATAATTTTCTTTCACTTCAAAAATACACATCTATTTATGTCCCTGATCTTTCTTTTTTTCTTTCCTCTTTCTTTTTTGTAATTACAAAATCCTTGAATTTTTTGTGTGCCTAAAACTGCTCTTAAAAAAGTCTATTTTAGAAAGTTTGAATGCTTAAGGATAGAGATTATGGTTTTTCAAATGTCTAAAATGGATAAACTTTTATTTATTCTATCACATTATGAATAAATTAGAAAATATGATATATTAGATCTACCAGTGATTTCAAAAAAATGAATTCTTAGTTTAAAGAAGAATTTCACAACTCCTTTCCCATTCCAAATTTTAACTGTAGTGTCTGGAATAAGAGAGGTAACTGATTACTTATTATAATAAGAGAAGTACATTTATTATTTACCAGAATCATAATTAACAAACTTAAGAAGAGGAGCATACACAGTGTGGGGATTTTACATGCAACTTGCATGCAGCTCCTTGGGAATCAGCTATACAGCAAAAGAAGCTGAACTGCAGCCATGTACAATTTGGCAACACCCTGAAAAATTTAAGACTTCTCAATACTCTCTGTCCCAGAAATTCAACTTCTAGGAAGGTATCCTAATGAAATAGTCATAATGTAAGTGAAGTTGTACTTAAAAGGATAGTCATAATAGTGCCTATTGAAAAACTGAAAACTCAAATATCACTCAGTAGGGGATGACTCGATAAACTTCTATAATATTCTCCTATGAGGGAATAGTATGTGGCCAATAAAATTAATACAGAAGAATGATAAGTGACAAAGTTCACCATAAGTTGTGAAGTTAAAAAAAATCAGAGTTGAAACAGTATATATGGTATAATCTATTTTATTAAAATATATATAGCCATAATTATGGGTGAATAGAACAAAGACTTGAAGGACCATAGTAGTCAAAGTCATCATTCACCTGGTCTACGGCAATAACTTCCTAACTGGTTTTCATTATTCCTGGCTTCAAATAATTCTACTTCTTCTAGAGTGCAGTCATATAGTTTCCAATCCTATCATGTCATTTCCAGTTAAAAATACTCAGAGTTCCTTCCACTTTTAGGATAAAGAACATTCTCCTTTTTGCAATTTGCAATGGTTATTCCCTGCCTGGTTCTCTCTCTCTCTCTCTCTCCCCTCTTGCCACTCTCCTCCAGATCTATCATAACTCCATTGTCTGCATTTCTAACAACTGCACCCCAAAATTCAGTTCCAGCAGACAAGAGTGAGGTATTCTTATCTTCCTGGAACTAAGCAGTATTTTCATCTTTCCTGGTTTGTACAGTACAAGAGGCTTCAAAAACCCATTCCTAAAGAGGAATTTTTATTTCCTATCACATCAAGAAACAGGCAAAAGGATCTTCAATCAACCCTGAAGCAAGATCTTGGCTAGAGAATAAACAAAAATGCACAAAAGCAGTCGGCCTCTCTCTGAAGGGTTTCTCTCGCAAGCTGTTCAGCCTACCAGAAGCACAAGAACAGGGCTGCCATCATTTAAGTATAGAAGGTAGAGAATTTACTTTTTTGTCCCTGTCTCTGAATCATAATCATAGAAGAAGGTTGATACATTAGCAACAGTATATATCTGTGTATATATATATATATATAATCATCACACCTACCACTCACACCGTGTGTCTTTAGTACATCCTTTTACTAAATACACCAATTTTCTATACCACAAAATGGTCATTGAACTCAGTGACATTTTGTCCTGATAGCTATAACTTTCAGACTTGTTGGCCTCAGTGTTCACTTTAACTTGGTTTCACCTGTATACAAAGTTAGATGTGAAGGACACACAGTGATTTGTCCTAATCCTATAAAGCCCTAGGAATGGATTTGACCAATAGATGCCACAAAGGCAAGGTCACTGTGAAAAAAAGACAGTCTATGGCACCGGGACATTGGCTGACAAGGCAAAAGCATTTAGCCAAATACATTCAAATCCACAGGCCAAATCTGGGCAGCCGAAATGTTTCATGAATTTGAGTGGCTGGGTGAACCTCTGAAGTTGTACAGGGTTTAGGTGTGCATGTGTGTGTGTTTGTAACCTCACTGCAAAGGAAATCCCCGTAAGTGCAAACAACTCCCCTTGTGTACCTCAGGCCTGCACTGCTCATGGCTACACTGAGATAAATTCCACAATGGGTTGTGAAATGGGGCACCTCAGGAGGCTGACAGGCTAATAGACCCTAATCCTCACAATACTCCACATTAAAATTCCTTTGAAAAAGGCACTCATAAAAGGGAAATAACACGTCTTGCAGGGAGAAACCAAGGTAGACAGNTCTTTCCCTCATAATTTTTCTTACTAGTCTTTCTGATTTTACAGCATGATATGTTCTGAAACTTTTAGTAAAATGGAGGTTTCTCATTTCAGTCTAACTGCTGTTAATCTGTTCCAAATGTTAAAGTTGCAAGTAAGGTCTGGTAACCATCGCTATAGTGAGTTGATAATAGGAATAGAGCTGATCACCATCTGGTTTGGTTCAGAGTACAACTTGCTGCCTAATATTGCAGAATTTGAGTTGGAAGTCCCCCACATTTCATGAATGCCACAAAAAAGAATTTAAACAAACAGCACTCCCCAATAGTCATATGTCCTTATTTATTGCTCTATAGGTTTGCTAAATATGGAATATCACATTACTAATTTTGGCAAATTCCAGGGTACATAAACAGGCCAAAACCTCTTAACATAAATTATGCCAGAGCTGCCTAAGGATAATTTGAAAAATTCATGGTGCTGGTTTTCCAAAGTTATGACAGAAAACCATTTCAGAAATAAGAAACAAAATTTGAAATTGGTTTCTTGTTGCATGCCTCCCTTACCAATGTGCTGTTGCAGATCTATGAAAGTATACTTGATTCTACCACATTATGAATAAATTGGAAAATCTGATTTTTCTAGAACTACCAGTGATTTTTAAAATGGATTCTTGACTCGAACGGAGACATTTCACAAGTCCTTTCCAATTTCAAAATTTTCTCTTGTAAGTATTACAATAATTCTGGGAACCATCTAGCTTTATACAAAGGAAACTTTCTTCTAATTATATTAAATTATTACTAGGTATGATATCCTCTTAAGAACTTGAGAGTCCAGACAATGAATATTTAATGACAAGGACCACATTGATCTCTTCTCATTGTATTCCCAATGTTTTGAATTACTACTGGCACATAGGTGTTTATAAATGAATGGAACCCAAGAAATCTATATGAGAAGTAGCAAGTCTTCGAATAAAAACTTCTTATTTGCTTGAAATTTCTACTCTTAAAAGATAATCAGAGGGGCACCTCGGTGGGTGGCACAGTTGGTTGAGCGTCTGGCACTTGGTTTTGGTGCTGGGTGTGAAGTCTTAAGATTCTTTCTCCCCCTCTCCCTCTGTCACTATCCTCTGTTTCTCCCTCTCTTAAAAAAAAAATCAGAGAATGTAAAGTCCCCATAAATGATGCAATAGTAAGCAATGTTCCTTTGAGGTATAACACCAATACTGTCAGGAGACCCCAAATTCCTGAAGATTTGTCGCTCATTTACCTAGGGATGCATGTCCCAAAATACAAAAGCAAGGCAGAGACACAGTAAGGGACATAGCCCACCTTGACAGACCTTTTTCTTTATATAGTTGTATAAGTACAGAGTATCTCAAGGCACTCCCTCTATTACAAAGAAATAAAATTTACTTAGACATGACTTTCTCAATTACAAAGACTTCAGGAATTCTTTCTGAAATTGTTGTCCTAGGCCTCCAATCTTTTAACTAGATTAATAATTGTGTCATTTCATTTTAACAAGACAGACTTTCTAATATGTCCCCATTGAATACTTCTAAATCTTCAAAGGCTAATTCCCTTTGGTTAAAACAACCTGCATATAGCCACAGATCTGCAAGGCTGGAATAGAAATCATCAATCCAGCTCCCTGCATCCATTTGTAGGCAGAACCAGGTGAAAAAGTGTCAAAGAAGATACAACTGTATCACTCCTGTCTTTATAAACCTCCCAAGTAGATTTTAAGAACATCCACTGTATGACCTTCCAAGAACCCTCTAAGAATCAGGCATTTCCTTAAACTTCATTTTCCTTCTACACCTTCTGGCCTACCCATCTGCTGAAAGAACAGTGTTTGCCTCCTAGCCAAAAGCTAATGTCTGTGAAGTACAGATTTTTTTTTTAAACAGTATCATTTCTATAGTAAGACCAAGGTTGAGGTAAAAGAGCAAACTTGTCTCCCTGTTCCTTTTTTTTCTCCGTCCTTTTCAATCTTCAAACTCCTTTCTTTTCAGGATCCACACATCGTATCTCAGAAGCCTATTGGATATTTGCTTTGTCACCCATCAGACATAATTCTGCAGAGGGAAAAAATGTCTCTGTGGTACATTATAACTATAACACGTACCAATAAATCCCCACAGTATCAAGAAAATTCCTTTGCGCCGTGATGAAGGCGCCTTCTAACAGCCAAGAAAAGAAACACCAGTCCACATGTGCACCTTAAAAGAAATTTCATGTACTTTGTTTTTCCTTTCTATCTGACAGCCCTGCAATCTGGGAAGCTAAGCAGGATTGGGTCTGCTTAGTACTTGAAAAGGAGACAGTTTGAGAATACCCAGTACTATAGGCTCTTTCTCCTCCCACCCCCATTACCCATACTCCATGCAGTGTGGTGTAGAGAAAGCGTATTGAATTCCAAATAAGAAATTCCAGCTCTAAATGTCTAAAATATACTTTCTTGGTAAAATCTATTTATCTTTATAGTTGGAAATGGGGTATGATGATGGATTACTGAACTTGAAGAACAAGAATGAAGTTAAATGTATGCAAACACAGAAAATACTCTGAACTTACATTCTCCGGTTCTCCCCTGCAATAGTTTGCTCTGACTATTCCTTCATGACTGAATTGCATTTTCCCTCTACTCTGCCTATGTAAGTTCTATTTCATCCTCAAGATCTAGTTCAAATCTAACATTCTGCTTAAACCCTTTATCCTCTGTAATATTATACCCATAGTCTTGACCACATGGTTCTGGGTTTATTTCCTATTTTTTTCATGTATTAGTCTTATTCTCCCACCCATACTGTCAACTCCTTGAGGAAAGTTAAACTACTATGAGCTTTAGTACTACTCCTTCTTTTACCACTTTCTAGATGTGTGACCTTGAGCAGATTCTTGAAACTAACTGTGCCTCAGTTTCCTCATCTCTAAAGCAGAGTTAACAATACTAAGCTTACTTGGTTATTGGTTGAGAGTAGACAGTCAGTAAATAGCTGCTGATGGATCAATATTTCCTTAATTATTTGGGAAGTATTTTTTAAGTATTTAAGGATCATCATTACAAAAATCAATTTCCAGTGGACAGCATTTTAGACCTAAGGAGAGGATGTCAGGTGACCTTGCCTGAGGTGCTGTCTTAAAAAAAAATCTCTCTTAACAGTAATGCTTGCTCTTTCTCTGCCTCTCTCAAATAAAAGAGGGCCAAGGAGAAATCTGCTTGAGCTTTGGTGATTGTTTCTATTCAAAATAAAATGGAATTTACCACATCTTCATTTTACTGATTCAATACATCTGCTTAAAATCTGTAAGAGGCAAAGGAAGCATGTTGAGAAAATTTGTTACAGGCAAGGGTTTAGATACCCAAAGCTTTTGATACACCATTAGAAGGAGGGGTGAGGAGCACTGTAAATATCACCAAATGAACATGATTAGAGCAGGCCAAGGTATCACTCATCTTAGCTGTCCTTCCCTCTAGTGTAGTGCAGAATGTATAGTCCCTTGGGGGTAATGGGCTTAGCTCACTAGAAAATTTTTCCTATTTTTTTTTCTGAGAATTACAAAACAAAAGCAAATGGCAAGAAAGGTTCATAAAAACCTGCTTACCTTTAATTGTTAAGATGTAAAGAAAAAACTTTCAAGCTGGACAAGTATTTTCTAGTTGTATGTATGAATTATATTATTTTGTAGGCTAATGAACATTAAAACACTCAAGAGTAGTTCCTATGGGAAGACTATAAGCAGCCAGGCCCTTTGTTGTTACTACCCTACTTGTAACATGCTGATGGAACAACAGGAAACAAAATCAGGGACACTTAGATTGGCTCTTCTTGAAGTACACACCAGAAGATTCAAGGGCCCAAGGCATGGAACTAAGTGTTGCTGTGATTCAGCAAGCACATGATTAAAAAAAAAAAAAAAAAAAAAAAAAAGCTATGCAATATGAGGAAATGACTACAGAGAACAGATTTGTCAGCAATACAACTGGAAAAGTAATTCTCTAAAAAGGCTTAGTTTGATGTGAATTTAGCTTGGATCTGAAAGGAGAAACTGCCCAGAATTTTCTGAATGCTAGTACTGCTGGAAGGCATGTAGCTCCACCAAGCAGGGCTAGCCTTCCAACCCACTCATAACAGCTCAGGATGAGGAAGAGGATTCTGGAAAGGCTGTTCCTGCTCCTTTGATTTCATAACAAACCCTGGAGTTTAGGATTATTTGAGCTCATCTAAACTGAAGAAAAGCCAGATTACATTACCCTTGATTATGCAACTTTAGAGAGGGGATTAAAGACACAGACAATCCAAAACTACAACAGCACGAAAGTCATTCATCCTCTATACTATTCTCAATGTGATCTTTCTTTAAACCATGCTCCCTGTTCAACAACTTTCAATGGTTCCCAATACTGCTGATAGGATTAAATCTATATCTGGTGGTATGATATACAAGTTTCCTCATGATTTGGTTTCTACCTATTTTTCCAACTTCTATTTTTCCATCTTCTACTCTCACCACTTTCTCTCATATACCCTGCAGTCTAGCCATACCAAAATACTTGTACTTACCTGAATCACCTACTCTTTTATACTTTAATCTATTTGCCTGGAATATTCTAGCCTTACACCACTCCTCTTCCTGAATTAAACAAAGAATAGGCTAATTTACTATAAGAAAATTTCCCACCAATGAATAAAATAATGTTATTATATTATACATATATACAAAATATCTGTTATATTTTAAATTATATAAATTTATACCTAACAATCCAGAGGTAGGGTTGGCAAGGCAGCTCTGTTATAACACATAGCTCCCACAGCTCCATATCCAGAGGCAGCTGTTCAAATTCTCATCAAGTCACAGCCAGTGGCAAAGAGGAAAGTGGATATGAAGGCCATCAGCTTCCTTTTTTTAAGGAAGTGACCCAGAGTGGCCAAAATTTAGTCACATGGATACACCTCATTGTGAGGGAGGCTAGAAAAAGTAGTTACTAGCTGGGCAGCTTTGTCAGCTTCTAAAGTCCTGGGGTCTCTAACCAAAAGAAAGGACATATGGATTTGAGGTAATTAGCTGACTATGCCACGTGTCCTTAAAGAATGAGCACCAGTATATGACTTCAAGTCTCTGACCATCTAGGAAATTAAGACTGCATATGTATATAGCCATGACAACTGGTAAGTTGAATATGGAAGATTCATAGTATGACATCAAAAGAATCTCTCACTATCTTTTGGCTCAGTCAGATGTATGGCTGCACTTACCTGGAGAAAAATTTGGGCAGTCCCCTCTTTTTTATTTCTTCTGAACTCTTTTTGGACTAGAATGTCATATGCTTATTTGGGTCACAAAAATGCAGTCTTGATTTCGAAATTAAAAGGGCCAGTCTGATATATTTACAAACTCTTGCCTTCATTCAAGGGTAAGTATTTCTGTCCACCTCCCCCATGTTGGCTTGGCTGCAAATAAGATGTAGAAAAGGGAATGTGGCTTTCTTCTTCTTCCATTCTTGTAGTACCTCATAAATGCCCTTTCAATGCTTCCTCCCATCTATATCCTCTCTGAATCATAAAACAGATGTTCAGATACTTCACTTGAAATCTTTATCTCGGTATAGAAATTCATTTGGAATTTTAAGACTACTATAGCTATTTTTAAAATATGTGTCCGTGTCCACCAGACTAAGAACCCCCTGAACTTCAGAATTCTACTTATAGTGACTAGCACACAATTTTTTGAATGAATTCTCTGAGCCCTCTGAGTTTAGTTGCTCTTTCTGCATACTCTTTAATATAATAATATACAGACCCAGATGCAGATTTCATCTTTATCACTTCCTGTGTGATTTGCTCAAACAGGTTATACCCATTGCAGTCCCTATTTCTGTGTATTCTAATGGCCTGTTTGAATGTCTGTCTCTCTCAGTCAACTGTAAGCTTTCTGAGGGCAGGCATTATGTTTTTGTACTTAGAATGCTCAATAAATAAGTGCTCAATAAATATTTAATTAATGAACATTGTTTCCTCATAAGAGGAAAGAGCAAAGAACTATAAGGCTAAGTACCTCTCCTTAAGAAGTATACAGTTTTATTGAAAAAAATACGTCCTCTTCCTTCCTTAATCTTCTACCCTAGCATTCATTTTTCAATTTCACCACTGGCCTATTTAAGTGCTATAGTTATAATCCTAGCACAGTATATGACTGAAGTGAATTATCATTAAAGCATTAAGTTCACTTTGGGGAATGTATATCAAGGAATTAACCCAACATATACAAAAGGTTACTGTCATGAAATTTCTACTATAGCAGTGTTTATAATAGCAAGACAGGAGAGGAAGGATAGACAGAAATATATAACAAATAATTAAATATTCACTTGAAGAATTAAGTAGTTTTTTAATGGTTATAAATGTCCTATAATAGCACATAAATACCTAAAATATAATGCTTAAAAAAAAAACAAGCAGGACAAAAAATTGAATGTGCTTTAGAATTACAACTATGCAAATTTATGTTTACAGAAAAACAATTAGAAGGGAAAATATCAAAAGAATACAAATCATATTAAACAGCATGATTGTGGGTGACTTTTTACTTCATCTTCCAAGATTTCTGTAGCAGCGCTAAAACAGTAATGTGTTTTCAATTTACTATTTTTAAAATTACCTGTGAGAAAGACATTCAGATGTCTATCTTTAGAAGCGACTAACTCAAGGGAGATAGAACTTAAAACTAGGATGCAAGTTGAAATGTTTGCATTTTCTAGCATTCAACACTGTGAGGCACTGTGTATATAAGGATGAATTAGATATGGTCTCAACCTTTGAAGATTTGCAAATGGATAAGGGAAAAGAGCTTTTAAAAGTATACCTACGATATAGTGTATAGTGTTATGAATCCAATTATTAGTATGAATATGCAGTGTGACTCTCAGAAAAGTGATTAATTCAGTTCAGCCAAGGAAATCTTCACAGAAGAAGCGGCATTTAAATAGGGCTTTGGAGAACAAGTAGGGTTTCATCAAATAAGGAAGAAAACATAAGCAGATAGATGGAATATGAAAACTCAGCATAGTAAGCAATAGGCATAATAGCTAAAATAATGAGAAATACAAATGAAAACTAACATGCTGAATGCTTATCACACACTGAGCATTTTAAATAGATTATAGAGAATTTAATCCTCACAAAAATTCTAGGAGTTATAAACTATTATTGTTCTTATCATTACCAATTTATTGACATGGAAACTATTCTTAGTAAAGTTAAGAAACCTGTTTGAGCAAACCACAGAGGGAGTGATAAAGATGAAATCTGCATCCAGGTCTGTGTGACCCTAAAGCCCAGCTTTACCTGTTAGCAACAACAATACTGAGGCAGCAAAGGACCTTCATGGTCCTATCAGGAAAGTTAGATTTTGATCCTGAAAAATGCAAAACAATCAAAAGTTCCTAAGGTACCCTGGGAGGCTAGAGAGATTGGAAGACCACTTAGGAGCATAACACAATAGCTTAGTAAAGCTCTGAATCAAGGAAATGAAAAGAGAATAGAGAAGAATGAGTCAAGAGGCATTTCAGAGGTAAAACCACAGAACTTCATGACCAGAACTTAATAAAGAGGAGGTAGGAGGTCAAAGTTTATACATTGCTAACTAAAAAGACAGTAAATAAATTAACCAAGAAAGGTAGCACAGATATAAGAGGAAAAAATAATGAATGTGATTGGAGCAACTTGAATGCAAGGTGTCAGAAGTATATCCCAATCTTCTTTGTGCAGTTATAAGCACAGTCTAGGGGCAGAATTATCTTCTAGAGTTTCTTCTGATGTTTTCACTAATCAGTTGCAATTCAACATTTCAGCTGAATTCCTTTTTGTCTTGATAGTTGGTACAATTAATAGTTTAAAAACAAATAATTTTGTAATAATGAAAATTCACTACTGACATGTTATTTTCTTGATTAGCAAAATTTTTAAAAATCCACATTTAAACCAGCTATTTCAAATTAAAAAATATACGCAAATGTTTAAAAATAATCTCTTATTTTCTCAGCTATATGTGACATTTAAACAAAAAGTTAGCTCAACTAGGAAAGGGAGAGATTGAGTTTGACTCTATGTGCAATGATGGTCATTTTTTCCTTGAGGTTTCCAAAACAACAATGTAATAGAGACATCTTTAATAGACAACTTCAAATGCCTTCCGTGTTTCTCAGGGAAATAAAAATGCCAAATGAACTAGCAGAAATTTTTATATATCAGACACAATAAGCAGTAAGAACAGCCTCATTAGGAATTGTTGACTTGGGACCACTCTGCTATTAGAGATTTTTCTTCATTGGCCGAAGGGTTCTTTTGTAGCACCCGTGAGTCAACCTGCTTTAATACATTATTTCCAAAATGAACATAAAGCAGAATTTCCAAAAAAGACTTCAGGGGGAAAAATATCTTGAGGAGGGATGAAGGGTAAGTCGAAAAGCACAATTGGATATGGAACATTTTAGAATCAAGTCTATATGCTCCCAGAAATTTTACATACCAGTGGAAGATTAAGTTTCTTCCTTCTCTTCCTTATTCACTTGAAACTTAGATGACTTAATATAATAATATCATTTAAGCATCTATAAATTCACAGTGCTGATTTAAACCATAATGCTCAATGCTATAAAAATATTCAGAGAAAAAAGTACAAAATATGAAAAGCAATGATTTCCGGTGGCATTTTAAAAGCCCATAAAATCAGAAGCTAGGAAGATGGCAAAGTAAGAGGACCCTAAGCTCACCTCGTCACATGGATACAAGACAACATTCACATCAGGATAAATAACCCAGGAAATGACCAGAAGACAGACAGACAACAAACTCCACAAAGGTAGAGAAGAGGCCACATCAAAGAGGATAGTAAGGGCAGAAACTCAGTGGGCAGCTAAATAGACATTAGCCATCCACTGGGGGAAGAGAGTAGAGGGTACAGATAAGAGAGAGAAACAGAGTATCATACAGGGGAGTCTGTATGGGGAAGATGAATTCCCATAACATTTGGCTTTGAAAGCCAAAGGGGCTGAATTTTATGGGTTCTTACAACCTAGGGACTTAAATTCTGGAATTTTAAAAATCAGCAGGCTCCATTCTTGGAGGACCTAGAGGTTGATCCAGAAGCCAAGTCCCACCCTTAAAGAGACAGCACAACAAACAGCCCAAGGAGATACAGCATAGAAGCAAAAATTTGAAAAATGTCTGTGACATTCAGGAGGCAGAGTTATTTACTCATCTTAGAGCATGTCCCAGAGGAGAAGGGTTCACAGAGGGACTCCTCCAGGAACAAAGGAGCTGGCAAATGCCACTCCCCTTCCCCTATCTCCCAGCATAAACACATGGCCATCTGCAGGACCAACTGCCTAACTTACTTACACCAAGCCCAATCCTATTTACAAGTCATACCAAAAATAATAAACTATCTAGGAATAAGCTTAACCAAAAAGGCAAAAGACCTATACTCTGAAAACTATAAAACACTGATGAGAGAAATTAGAGATGACCCAAAGAAACAGAAAGACATTCCATGCTCAAGTGTTAGAAGAAAAAATATTGTTAAAATGTCCATTCTACCCAAAGCAATCTACATATTTAATGCAATCCCTATTAAAATACCAACAGCATTTTTCACAGAACTAGAACAATCCTAAAATGTGTATGGATCCACAAAAGACCCTGAATAGCTAAAGCAGTCTTGAAAAAGAAAAACAAAACTGGAGTATCACAATTTCTGATTTTAAGTTATATTACAAAGCTGTAGTAATCAAAACAGTATGGTACTGGCACAAAAACAGACACAGAGAACAATGAGTCAAAACAGAAAGCCCAAAAATAAACCCATAATAATATGATCAACTAATCTTCGACAAAGGAGGCAAGGATATACAATGGGAAAAAGACATTCTCTTCAACAAATGGTGTTGGGAAAACTAGACAGCTACACACAAAAGGATGAAACTGGACCACTTTCTTACACCACACACAAATATAAACTCAAAACGGACTAAGAATCTAAATATGAGACCTGAAACCATAAAAATCCTAGAGTAGAGCACAGACAGTAACATCTCTGACATCAGTCATAACAACATCTTTCTAGATATGTATCCTGAGGCAAGAGAAACAAAAACAAAAATAAACTACATAAAGATAAAGAGCTTCTTTTTTTTTTTTTAAGATTTTATTTATTTATTGGACAGAGAGAGACACAGCGAGAGAAGGAACACCACCAGGGGGAGCGGGAGAGGGAGAAGCAGGCTTCCCGCTGAGCAGGGAGCCTGATGCAGGGCTCCATGCAGGGCTCGATCCCAGAACCCTGGGATCATGACCTAAGCCAAAGGCAGACACTTAACGACTGAGCCAGCCAGGCGCCCCTAAAATAGAGAGCTTCTGCACAACAAAGGAAACAACCAACAAAACTAAAAGACAACCTACTGAATGGGAGAAGATACCTCATATGTGGAATTCAAGAAACAAAACAATGAACAAAGGAAATGAGAGAGAGAGAAAGAAACCAAAAAATAGACTCTTAATTACAGAAAACAAACAGGTTACCAGAGGGGAGGTGAAAGAAGGGATGGGTGAAGTAGATGAAGGGGATTAGGAGTACTTATCTTGATGAGCACTGAGTATAACAAAGAACATTTGAATCACGATATTGTACACCTGAAACTAATTTAACATTATATGTTAAACTACACTGGAACTAAAATAATAAAATAAAAAATAAATAAGTAAAAGCCCATAAATTCATTGAAGAGATGAGAATAACAAATATGAAATAGTTAAAACCACCTTTTTGTAAATTAAGTCCTATAGTTACATGCTTTGACACAGTATTATCCAAACTAATGAGAGAGAACTTATATTATCCCTGAGACAGAGTATTTAGAGAAGAAGAGGAATGACATCCCAAACTCTTCAAATAATAGATCCCTCCAAAAAAGTAAAGGGAATTCTCTTGAAAAATTTTGAAATAGACAGTAAAAATCTTTCTCCAACTTTTTCTTTGGATATGAAGTCATTGAAAATCCCTAAGGAAATTCATGATATGGATCCAGGTGGTTGCAGCATTACTAAGAGTAGTAATAGTGGTAGTAGTTAACACAACCATTACTTTAAATCAGTACGATCACCATTCAGTGTTTCATATGTACAAAGTACTGCTTACAATCATTATACGATTAATCCTTACAACAATTTTAGAAGTAGAAATTCTCATTCTCATTTTGCAGATTAAAAAATTGAGGTTTCTCCAGATTGTGCAAAATTTGAAACAACCCCCCTAACTTTAATTTTTCTCAGAAGAAATAAGCTGTAGAAATATATTTATGCAGCTCAGTGGGTAACATTCCAATCATCAATAAACAGTTATTGATTACTAACCATATATATGAATGGTACTATGCTAGGAATTTACATCTCAAGAACAACTTCTTCAGGATGATGGAATCGATAGAATTCATGATGTATCTAAATATCTTGAGTTAAGGACTGGTCAATGAGCAACAGTTTGGGTTTAAATTAGTAACAATTGCAGGAAAATAAAAGAACAGACAGAGGACACAAAAAATTATCCAGAAAATTAAAAACAATTTAATATTTGGACCAGCTATAATAGCATTTGCATAGTCAAAATGACATGAAATACTAAAAATATGATCAAAATTGCAGTATTGACTGTATCAGGAAGATGGGGCTGCAGGAAGGGTGTTTTATGTGGTAGGAAATAGAGGGAGAGAGCTAAATCCTCGTCTTTTATAATGAAAAGTCAATACGTAATGCTTAAAACTGAAAAATCAAGAAAAAACAACACAAGACATCGATGTAATGGCAAAAATTAAATGGACATATGTTAAAAGGATGAAGAAATAGGTGACCTTATAGAATTATTTGACTCTAAGTTATGTGTATACATAATTTGATAAAAATTAAAATGAATAGCTACGAATTATAAACCACAGTGAATTTCTGAGTAAAAGAATAACAAGCTTGTTCTGAATGTCTTAAGAAAATTTTCTGCTGGCATTGCAAAAGAAATGATTAAAGGGAGAGAGGGAAATCAGTTGGGAATATCTTCCCCTAGGCTAAATGGAATATAATAAAGATTTGAACCAAGTTAGTGTCAGTGGGACCAGAAGGAAAGAGGATAATTTAGAAGATAGTTTAGAAATAGAATCATAAGGACTTGGAGATTAACTGAATAAAAAATATGCAGAGGGGGATGTTTGGAACAATTAAAAGGGATGTTTAAGATAATTCAGAGGTTTACAACCAGAGTTGCTAGGCAGAGCTGCTCTCTAAATAGTTTTTCCTATTAATTCTGAATAATAATTTATGTATTATTATGTATTATACGTAAACATATAAAAACATAATGATTTTTATTCTTATCATACATGTAATTATGTATTATATATATATTCTAGAGAGATACTAATCCTTTGTTGGCTATATGTATTGCAAGTCTTCTCAGTGGTTTATCTTTTCCCTTTTTTTTTTTTGTAGTTTCAAGTTTTTACTTAAATTCCAGTTAATTAACATATAGTGTAATATTGGTTTCAAGTGTAGAATTTAGTGATTCATCAATTACATATAACACCTAGTGCTCATTACATCATGTACCCTCTTTAATATCCATCACCATTTAGCCCATCCCCCACCCACCACCTCCTCTCCAGCAACTCTCAGTTTGTTCTCTATAGTTAAGAATCTCTTATGGTTTGCCTCTCTTTTACCTCCTTCCCATATGTTTATCTGTTTTGTTTCTTCAATTCCACATATGAGTGAAATCATATGGTATTTCTCTTTCTCTGACTTATTTCCCTTAGCATAATACTCTCTAACGCCATTGATGTTGTTACAAATGGCCAGATTTCATTTTTTTATGCCTGAGTAATATTCCATTGTATACATACCACACCTTCTTTAATTCATCAGTTGATGGACACTTGGGTTGTTTCCATAGTTTGGCTATTGTAGACTATACTGCTATAAATATTGGGGTGTGTGTATCCCTTTGAATTAGTATTTTTATACTTTTTGGTAAATACTTAGTAGTATAATTGCTGGATTGTAGGGTAGTTCTCTTTTTAACTTTTTGAGGAACCTCCATACTGTTTTCCAGAGTGGCTGCACCCGTTTGCATTCCCACAATGGTGCAAGAGAGCTCCCCTTTGTCCACATCCTCGCCAACACCAGTTGTTGTTTGTGTTGTTGATTTTAGCCATTCTGACATGTGAGGGGATATCTCATTGTAGTTTTGATTTGTATTTCCCTAATGATCAGTGATGCCAAGCACTTTTCATGTGTCTGTTGGCCATGTGTATTTCTTCTTTGGAAAAATATGTATTCATGTCTTCTGCCCATTTTTAAATTGAATTATCTGGTTTTTTGGATGCTGAGTTTTGTAAGTTCTTTACATATTTTGGATACTAACCCTTTATCAGATATGTCACTTGCAAATATCTTCTCTCATTCCGTAGGTTGTCTTTTATTTTTCTTGACTGTTTTCCGTCTGAAAATAGGGCTTTTACTTAATAATATATGAAATAACTCTACACGATAGTACCATATAGATGGGTATTTCCTTCAACAAAACTAAATGGAGATGCTTTATTTTTTGTGTGCAATATAAGGTTAGATGATTTTCCTATCTATAGGGTATTATAGCAAAGAATTATTTCAGATATCACCAAGTAAAAGCCCTATATTCAGATAGAATCATTGGCAAATAGATAAAATCAAGAGCAAATCAATAACTTGCATGTTTAGCCTAAAATTTCATGTCATGAAAATGGTTTGTTCTTAATCCAGTTGGCTAATAGATATGCCTAATCACTCTTATATTTGGGAATGAATAAAATAGTAGTATGAATTAAGAACTAACTTAAATTCAATCACTAGAAACACAAGCTAACTACCTAAGTAAGAGAATGCATTTTTGTTCCTCAACAAAGGAAAACTTATTACTTATATTACACATTTAAAGTTAGAATTAAACAAATTCATCGTGCTAAAGAAGCAGAAATACAACTGCAAAAAGGGCTCAGCCCTTCCCAAAGATTAGAGAGATATATAGTCCAATTTTTCTACTTCCTGAACATAATTATATCCAATTATTTTGCTCACCCTAGATCCACACAAACACAGACTTGGGCATTTTAGTGCCACTGAGCTTTATCCTTAGCACAAACTTTGGGGTGAGACATACCTTTTTCCCCCCTGAATCACTTTTTCTCCCTTAGTTAAACATAAGAAAAAATAAACTATAAGACCTAGCCAGATGCTTCAGTGCTGAAGGAAATTGTTTTGGTATAATCCAAAAAGAGGAAAAAAGAAAATTTGGAAGGCTCAGGCCATTTTAGACCATACCCAGTCTGCTGCATGTAGGCTGTATGGCTCATTTGGCAACTTCCAAAACAGCCAAATGCACCATACAGGTTCAGCATTCAAGTATTAAATATGTGTGGCCTGAATTGCTTCCACCAATTGAGTATCTTATTTTCTGCAATCCAAATCAGCCACAATGTTGAATATCCTTCAAACTAAATCAAACTGAGCACAAAGTTGCCAGGCAAACAAATGGCAGGAGAAGAGGACTCTTAGGTTGAAAGATACAAGAACTAGTTACTAACTCATCAAAAAAGACCCTGGATTGTACTATGTCTTCAATTGATTAAAGTGAATAATCCTAAAAATTCAGCAACCACCATAGCAAATCAGAGACTATTTAGAGATTTAGGAAGAGAAAAATAACCACAGGCAGTTAAAACACTTCGTAAGCTAAGGAGGTCATCTTTCACCATAGGTACAGTCAGATTTTATTTCTTATCTCAGGTTCAGAGGATTTTAGTACTATAAATTCCTTTCTTATTAATATCTTTTGTTCATTGGGAATTTAGATTATTAAAAAGATAGTGCTTTTGGTATATAATGCTTCCTATAAGCAATATAATATATGTTGCAAAACAACATATTTTATTTTTGCCATATCGGGAAGTAAGTTGTCCATGACTTTGAGTTTTGTACGTTGTTTACTCTGCAGTTCTAACCTACAAAAGCTTTCTGCCATGCTACTTTTGAAAGGAAAGTATGAAGATTTTTGGTCTATGTAAAAGTCAAAGATTGGTATTTTTGGATATTGGTACCTCAGGTCCTAAATGTTATTTATATGTTCCAGTTTCCCTTTGGTGTAATTTGTTGCTTTATATTGGTCTATCTAAATTTTTAATGTAAAAAGAAACAGACCTAGATTGAAGTATCAAGAGAAAACATACCCATACTTAAAATGGAAAGGGAACAAAAGCTCCTACTCCCACTTAATAAAAATCCAGATCCTGTTTTGTTATTTGTTCTTTAGAAATGAAGGTCTAATAAGTATAAGATAACATTTAAATGCAATGTACTTACTTCTTTTATTCATTTTCAAAGCAAGTGTCTGATGGAACATTTGTGTTTCTTTTTTTTTTTTTTCCTTCCTGGCCTTTAACCAGCTTGCTATTTTCCAAATGATATTTCATTTCTGGGCTTTGTTACAATGCATAAGATTCTACTACTGGGGGGCGCCTGGGTGGCACAGCGGTTAAGTGCCTGCCTTCGGCTCAGGGCATGATCCCGGCGTTCCAGGATTGAGCCCCACATCAGGCTCCTCTGCTATGAGCCTGCTTCTTCCTCTCCCACTCCCCCTGCTTGTGTTCCCGCTCTCGCTGACTATCTCTATCTCTGTCAAATAAATAAATAAAATCTTAAAAAAAAAAAAAAAAAGATTCTACTACTGGGTATTTATCCATTCCCAAAATTGTAATAAGCCTTAACTTCAATCCCTCACTTTTTGCTCTCCCCTCTCTACATTCCCTCTTTTCCTTAGGAATTACATGGAAATCCATGCTTACATTAGTTCCTGTTTAGCCATTTTCCAAATAGTAATCTTTTGGGTTCACAAAGGTCTTGAAAGAGATTATGATGTTAAACTTAACAGTGGTATCTGTTTCAGCATCTACATTTAAAAATGTTAATAAAAAAAATTTTTTAAATATCCATCTAAAATGGAATACTTGTAGAGCCCAGGAGGGCAAATGCTATAGAAAGAACAGTGATTATCAGAAATCAGAGGAAGGTCCTCCAGATAAAGTCACTGTTGGTTTTTTATAACTCAGCAGATTACTGCTGGTCATCACGAAGATAGTAATCAATACTTAGTTTTAAATATTCTATTTTTGGTCTTTTATTACCTAATTTATGCCCATAATTAGTCACTGTTAAAAGAAAGATGACACAAGAAAGTGCTAGAATACATAGTAACATACATTAATGAGTACAAACATGATAAATGTGCAAATTTGTCTCAAAATGATATCCTTCGATCCATTAGGTCAATCTGTCTGATCAAAATTCTTTAAAAATGCATCAGTATTTCTTGTACCTCAGAAAGCAATGCTAATAAAGTAAACCATACTGACTATTGTATTAAATTTGCCTTTATTTTAACTGGGAATGTAAACCACTAACATCTATGATATATTTGTGGAGGTATACTAGTAAGTAGCAACCTTTTCTCTTAGGTCATCACTTAATAATAAAATATAGTAATTACAAAAACATTTTGCTAAATCACGTCATTACATGCCACAGAAAAATTGGAAAATAATTTTTAGAACTTCTGAGTTTGAAAAATCATATATATTGTGAAGTGATCATCCATCCACAAAGTTTAGGGATTATTACCAACATCAGTAGTTCCCAAATGTATTCCTCAGAACAGTACTTTATGGAATTTTTTAATTTTAAGAATAATGCCTTTATTGTTTTAGGGAAAAAAAGGATGGCGGGAGGACTTAAGAAGGCAGAGGAGTAGGGGACCCCTTTTTCATCCGGTCCCCTGAGTCGAGTTGGATAGGCACCAGACCAGCCTGAACAACCACGGAATCAGCCTGAGATGCAGGAAGATACATCTGGATCTCTACAAGTGAACATCTCCAGTGCTGAGTATTGAGGTACAAAGAGGGGAGCCGTGAAACTGCGCACAGATATCAGAAGATAAATGGAAGGGGGAGAGAGCCGCCACGTTTGGGCGCTGGGAAGCGGTAGCCACCTGCATGGGGGAGTGGGCGGACTCGCAGACCGGCACCCACGAGAGAGCAGACTGAGACCGTGATCCGGGAACATGCACCACCAGACTGAAATGGAGCTCCGGTGCGCTCACTGGAACCAGACTGAGACTGGGAGCTCCAGGAGTTCACGGGGGCGTCTGGCGGCTGGCGCGCTGGGAGCCTGCTTCTTCCTCTCCCACTCCCCTGCTTCTGTTCCCTCTCTCGCTGGTTGGCTGCCACATAAATAAATAAATAAAATCTTTAAAGAAGAAGCCCACATCCCTAAGATCCCTATAAAACAAGGGGCACGGCCTGGGACCCAGTCAATAATTTGGGCTCTGGAAACCCCGCAACCTCTCTTCATCAGAATGACAAGAAGGAGAAGCCCCCCCCAGCAAAGAAAAGACAGTGATTCTGTGGCCTCTGCCACAGAAATAATGGATATGGATGTAACCAAATTATCAGAAATGGAATTCAGAGTAACGATGGTCAAAATGATGAGTAGAATTGAAAAAACTATTAACGAAAAGGTTACTGAGAATATAGAATCCCTAAGGACAGAAATGAGAGCGAATCTGACAGAAATTAAAAATTCTATGAGCCAAATGCAGGCAAAACTAGAGGCTCTGACGGCCAGGGTCGCAGAAGCAGAGGAACGGGTTAGTGAATTGGAGGATGGGTTAATAGAGGAAAAAATGAAAATAGAAGATGGTCTTAAAAAAATCCACGCCCACGAATGTAGGTTACGGGAGATTACTGACTCAATGAAACGATCCAATGTTAGAATCATCGGCATCCCCGAGGGGGTGGAGAAAAACAGAGGTCTAGAAGAGATATTTGAACAAATTGTAGCTGAAAACTTCCCTAATCTAGCAAGGGAAACAAACATTCGTGTCCAAGAGGCAGAGAGGACCCCTCCCAAGCTCAACCACGACAAACCTACGCCACGTCACGTCATAGTGCAATTCGCAAATATTAGATGCAAGGATACAGTATTGAAAGCGGCCAGGGCAAAGAAATTTCTCACGTACCAAGGCAAAAGCATCAGAATTACGTCAGACCTGTCTACACAGACCTGGAATGAGAGAAAGGGTTGGGGGAGCATATTTAAAGCTCTTTCAGAGAAAAACATGCAGCCAAGGATCCTTTATCCAGCAAGGCTGTCATTCAGAATTGATGGAGAAATAAAGACATTTCAGAATCGCCAGTCACTAACCAATTTTGTAACCACGAAACCAGCCCTACAGGAGATATTACGGGGGGTTCTATAAAAGTAAAAAGGCCCCAAGAGTGATACAGAACAGAAAGTCACAGCCAATACAAACAAAGACTTTACTGGCAACATGGCAACATTAAAATCATATCTCTCAGTAATCAGTCTTAATGTAAATGGTTTGAACCATCCCATAAAACGCCACAGGGTTGCAGATTGGATAAAAAGAAATGACCCATCCATTTGCTGTCTACAAGAGACTCATTTCGAACCCAAAGATGCATTCAGACTGAGAGTAAGGGGATGGAGTACCATCTTTCACGCAAATGGACCTCAAAAGAAAGCTGGGGTAGCAATTCTCATATCAGATAAATTGGATTTTAAACTACAGACTATAGTTAGAGATGCAGAAGGGCACTATATTATTCTTAAGGGAAGTATTCAACAAGTGGATATGACAATTATAAATATATATGCCCCCAACAGGGGAGCAGCAAGATACACAAGCCAACTCTTAACCAGAATAAAGAGACATATAAATAAAAATACATTAATAGTAGGGGACCTCAACACTCCACTCTCAGAAATAGACAGAACACCCTGGCAAAAACTAAGCAAAGAATCAAAGGCTTTGAATGCCATACTCGACGAGTTGGACCTCATAGATATATATAGAACACTACACCCCAGAACCAAAGAATACTCATTCTATTCTAATGCCCATGGAACATTCTCAAGAATAGACCATGTTCTGGGACACAAAACAGGTCTCAACCGATACCAAAAGATTGAAATTATCCCCTGCATATTCTCAGACCACAACGCTCTGAAATTGGAACTCAACCACAAGGAAAAATTTGGAAGAAACTCAAACACTTGGAGACTAAGAACCATCCTGCTCAGGAATGACTCGATAAACCAGGAAATCAAAAATCAAATTAAACAATTTATGGAGACCAATGAGAATGAAAATACAACAGTCCAAAACCTATGGGATACTGCAAAGGCAGTCCTAAGGGGGAAATACATAGCCATCCAAGCCTCACTCAAAAGAATAGAAAAATCTAAAATGCAGTTTTTATATTCTCACCTCAAGAAGCTGGAACAGCAACAGAGGGACAGGCCTAATCCACGCACGAGGAAGCAGTTGACCAAAATTAGAGCTGAAATCAATCAAGCAGAAACCAGAAGTACAGTAGAGCAGATCAACAGGACTAGAAGCTGGTTCTTTGAGAGAATCAATAAAATTGACAGACCACTGGCAAGACTTATCCAAAAGAAAAGAGAAAGGACCCAGATTATTAAAATTATGAATGAAAAAGGAGAGGTCACGACGAACACCATTGAAATTGGAAGGATTATTAGAAATTTTTATCAACAGCTATATGCCAATAAACTAAGCAATCTGGAAGAGATGGAATCCTTCCTGGAAACCTATAAACTACCAAGATTGAAACCGGAAGAAATTGATTCCTTAAACAGGCCAATTAATTATGAAGAAATTGAGTCAGTGATAAACAACCTTCCAAATAACAAAACTCCAGGCCCGGACGGTTTTCCTGGGGAATTCTACCAAACATTCAAAGAAGAAATAATACCTATTCTCCTAAAGCTATTTCAAAAAATAGAAACAGAAGGAAAGCTACCAAACTCATTCTATGAGGCCAATATTACCTTGATCCCCAAACCAGGCAAAGACCCCCTCAAAAAGGAGAATTACAGACCGATTTCCCTAATGAATATGGACGCCAAAATCCTCAACAAGATACTTGCTAATAGAATCCAACAGTACATTAAAAGGATTATCCATCACGATCAAGTGGGATTCATACCTGGGATGCAAGCGTGGTTCAATATTCGCAAATCAATCAGCGTGATACATCATATCAACAAGAAAAGACTCAGGAACCATATGATCCTCTCAATCGATGCCGAAAAAGCATTTGACAAAATACAGCATCCTTTCCTGATTAAAACCCTTCAGAGTGTAGGAATAGAAGGTACATTTCTCAATCTCATAAAAGCCATCTATGAAAAGCCTACTGCAAATATTATTCTCAATGGGGAAAAGCTGGAAGCCTTTCCCTTAAGATCAGGAACACGACAAGGATGCCCACTCTCGCCACTATTATTCAACATAGTACTAGAAGTCCTTGCAACAGCAATCAGACGACAAAAAGGGATCAAAGGTATTCAAATTGGCAAAGAAGAAGTCAAAATGTCTCTCTTTGCAGATGACATGATACTCTATATGGAAAACCCAAAAGAAGCCACTCCCAAACTATTAGAAGTTATAGAGCAATTCAGTAACGTGGCAGGATACAAAATAAATGCTCAGAAATCAGTTGCATTTCTATACACGAATAACGAGACCGAAGAAAGAGAAATTAGGGAATCCATCCCATTTACAATAGCACCAAAAACCATACGTTACCTTGGAATTAACTTAACCAGAGACGTAAAGGACCTATATTCTAGAAACTATAAATCACTCTTGAAAGACAAAGAGGAAGACACAAAAAGATGGAAAAATATTCCATGCTCATGGATCGGAAGAATTAACATAGTTAAAATGTCCATGCTACCCAGAGCAATCTACACTTTCAATGCTATCCCGATCAAAATACCAAGGACATTTTTCAAAGAACTGGAACAAACAGTCCTTAAATTTGTATGGAAACAGAAAAGGCCCCAAATCTCCAAGGAACTGTTGAAAAGGATAAACAAAGCTGAGGGCATCACAATGCCAGATTTTGAGCTGTACTACAAAGCTGTGATAACAATGACAGTATGGTACTGGCACAAAAACAGACACATAGACCAATGGAACAGAATAGAGACCCCAGAAATGGACCCTTGCTCTTTGGGCAACTAATATTTGATAAAGCAGGAAAAAACATCCGGTGGGAAAAAGACAGTCTCTTCAATAAATGGTGCTGGGAAAATTGGACAGCTACATGCAAAAGAATGAAACTTGACCACTCTCTCACACCATACACAAAAATAAACTCCAAATGGATGAAAGACCTCGATGTGAGACAGGAATCCATCAAAATTCTGGAGGACAACATAGGCAACAACCTCAACGACATTGGCCAAAGCAACCTTTTTCATGACACATCTCCAAAGGCAAGAGAAACAAAAGAAAAAATGAAGTTGTGGGGCTTCATCAAGATTAAAAGTTTCTGCACAGCCAAGGAAACAGTCAGAAAAACTAAGAGGCAGCCCACGGAATGGGAGAATATATTTGCAAATGACACTACAGATAAAGGACTGGTATCCAAGATCTACAAAGAACTTCTCAAACTCAATACACGAGAAACAAATAAACAAATCAAAAAATGGGCAGAAGATATGAACAGACACTTTTCCAATGAGGACATACAAATGGCTAACAGACACATGAAAAAATGTTCAAAATCATTAGCCATCAAGGAAATTCAAATCAAAACCACACTAAGATACCACCTTATGCCAGTTAGAATGGCAAAAATCAACAAGACAAGAAAGAATTGCTGGAGAGGTTGTGAAGAAAGGGGATCCCTCCTACATTGTTGGTGGGAATGCAAGTTGGTACAGCCACTCTGGAAAACAGTGTGGAGGTCCCTTAAAAAGTTAAAAATTGAGCTACCCTATGACCCAGCCATTGCACTACTGGGTATTTACCCCAAAGATACAGACGTAGTGAAGAGAAGGGCCATATGCACCCCAATGTTCATAGCAGCAATGTCCACAATAGCTAAATCGTGGAAGGAGCCGAGATGCCCTTCAACAGATGACCGGATTAAGAAGTTGTGGTCCATATATACAATGGAATATTACTCAGCTATCAGAAAGAACGAGTTCTCAACATTTGCTACAACATGGACGGCACTGGAGGAGATAATGCTAAGTGAAATAAGTCAAGCAGAGAAAGACAATTATCATATGATTTCTCTCATCTATGGAACATAAGAACTAGGAAGATCGGTAGGGGAAGAAAGGGATAAAGAAAGGGGGTAATCAGAAGGGGGAATGAAGCATGAGAGACTCTGGACTCTGAGAAACAAACTGAGGGCTTCAGAGGGGAGGTGGTGGGGGAATGGGATAGACTGGTGATGGGTAGTAAGGAGGGCACGTGTTGCATGGTGCACTGGGTGTTATACGCAACTAATGAATCATCAAATTTTACATCAGAAACCAGGGATGTTCTGTATGGTGACTAACATAATATAATAAAAATACATTAAAAAAAAAAAAGGATGCACATTTAGTTTAGAAAGTACACTGGAAAGTGCCAGGAAGAAGGTAAAAGAGACTACCAATATTCCATCACCCAAAAGTAATCACTGCCAACTCTTATTGAACATCTTTACAAATATGTACAAGTTGCAAAAAAGTACTTCAGATAGGCAGATATATATACTTTCAGGAAAAAATAGAATAATTATGATTATTTTTAATTAATTTTTTAAATAAATAGAAGGCATTACTGAAATTCAGATAAAAGTTTAACCTCCACAGAGGATTACTACATAAAAGAACTCTCTAAAGGTAAGAGGAAAATTATAAAAATCTTTGCTGTCACTGTTTTACCTTTAAACTGGCTCCTTGCAATGAAAGATTCAAGTATCACATTTTTCCTTGTACCTAATCTCCACCTTACCCTGATTTTTATTATATTTTTCTCTTTAGATCATCAAAGCTTACATTTATACTTTGTTCATTTATATTTTGTAATAATAATCCCCAGTTGTCTTAGTTCTATATTTAAATAGGAATAATGAAGATACTACACCACAGGTATTTAAGATTAAATGAGAATTACACAGAAATACCTTATAAAGTATAAAGTACCAGAGAAATATTTGTTCTAAAAATGAATACTTCCCAGCATTCTTTCTCTATACTCACTCTTCTAAATTCTCATCTTAGAGAAAACAGTTTACTCACTGTACCACTAGAAGGTTATTTTGTCTTCTCAAAGACTGATGCATATATTGCTGCCCCTACCTTGAATCTAAACTATCATCCAACTTTCAGTATCAAGACTAAGTCTCTCCCCCTCCTCAAGGTCTACAGAACTTTTGACCTGCAGGGACACTTTCATCTAAAGCTGTACAACACTAACATATTAAATCACTAGGCAATAAGAATTACACTTATATTGTCCTACTGGACAGTTATTTGATGTTTACACTAACAGAACTTTCATTCTTATATTCTGTCTTTTGAACTAAATTGTAAGCTCTACAAGGGCAAGATCTCAGATTTTTGTCTCCATGTGCCTTCTGCTTTATACATACTGGCAACACCAGTGCATCCACTTCATATGCTCCCACAGACCAGGGAATATAATTGTGCAACATAGTGGAGGTATACACAAAGTTTTACGAGAACTTAGTAGATATTTTTCTAAACTTTGCCTCAGAGACTGCCAGTATTCAAAAAATAAAATGAAATACATAACTACAATGAACATAATCTATAATAAATCTACAAATTGCAATGAATATAATTTAATATGTCAACATTAAGGAGTTAATTCTTATTTTTTTACATGAAGAATCAATAAGAAGGTGCTTCTGTGTTTTTAATATTAAGAAGGTACTTCTTGGGATACCTGAAAATCTTTATAAATGTTAAATATCACAGGTTTATGTGGTAGATGTAGATGGTTTAGAACACTGGCTTGTGAGCTAAATGTGTACTGACTCTAAAATATATACTGAAAGTTGTTTTTAAAAAGAAGTCTCAGAAATTAACGAGTTTAAATTTATTTTCTATTTTGTTTATCTTATAAAAATTGAGGGAAGAACTTACTTAATCAGCTCATTTAGATTTTCACTTGTTTTAAGTAGATAAGAGCTTATATAATGATATTAATATTAATGATGTTTATTCTTTGACCAAAATAAACAAAACAAGTATCATTCTACATAGGCTAATTTTCCATATTAAAATTCCACCTGAAAAGTATCATGTCAACTAATAAGACATAATATTTAGTTTTTAACTTTTGGATTTTCATATTATTATACAAGTTTATTATCGTCAAACACAGTCAGTTATAGGAGAAGTAACTATGGCACACAACAGAAGTTACATTTGGTGTTCTTGGAATATATGGGTCCAAGTAACAAGAGGCTACTGCTTCACTGCCAAGAAGTCAAGTTTAATTTGCTTTCTTTTTCTCTCCCTTTTCAACTGGCCAAAATACAAGTTCCACTGCAAATGCAACAACCAGCAAACACAGATGCCATCATAAATACATAATGCTGCCAAGTAGGAAACCCCACATTGACGGATAACAGAAGTCCCCATAGCAACTGGAAGATATTCTGGGCAGCATTAAAGTCTTGAAGCTATACTGTAAATAAAATGCATGCATCCCTTATAACTGAAATATAAATGTGTTCAGTTTGTACCACTGACATTAACTATTTACTATTACACAATGGGTGATTTTCCTGTCTGGTTCATATTCTTAGTGGGTTAAGAAATTTTTATAAATTTTTCATTCTGAACTTCTGCAATACATAACTGCTATCAAGGAAGGCCAGCTGTGCCTTAAGTAAAATTGGCCATATGTTAAAACAAGAACAAAAACAAAACTAAAAAAAAAAAGAAAATTGCTAACAAAAATCACAGTCTTATAACTCAATTTGAGTGCTAAACTTTAGCAGCTGAATGACACTCCTCACCAACATCAGTGGCTTGGAGACAAAATATGAAATCAACAAATATTTATAAGCATCCACTGTGCAACAATGTATGTCAGATTCTATGGGGAAAGGAAATTGAAGACAAGACCTCAATTCTGCAGGAATGTTTTCCTATAGTTTGTAGAAATCACTTATCTAGGACAGTAATAAGTCAAAGCAGTATTTCACCAGAAAATCTGATCCTTTGTAGGATATTATAAGAAACATCATTTGCCCACAATTGTTCTAAAGTCTGAACTCAACAAAGCAAAAATTTCAAGCATCATATATCAACAGATACAAAAACTAGGAAAGGATCGTTTAGAGCTGAGATAAGATAGAGGTTCATGATCTCTCCAAACAGCTTTGGTTTTAAATCTAAAATATTTTGCATTGATTTTTATAAAAATCTTTCCCCATCACATTCATTGTGAAATGTCAATGCTGGAAAGTGACATCACCAAGATGGCAGAGTAGGAGACCCCAGCTTCCATCTCCCCACAAAGATCAACAATTAGGCAGCTGTTCATGAAAAAAAATCAGCTTTGGGAGAGCTCACGAATCTACTTCAGAAATTTAGCAACCATAATAGAATAAAAAACTTGAGAATAGCTACACAAAAAGGAAAGAAAAAACAACTTCATTTTGCCTGCCTCATCTCCTCAGGCTTGCACTGCTCCTTGCCAAAAGGGAACTTATCAACTAGATAAGTTTCCCTCACTGGGAAAGGGAGAACAGGGTGAGTGATCAGCTTCGCCAACTTTTCAGGGCACTGTATGAAAAATCCACTTCAGCTTTACCCCACTGAGACTCCGGCAAAGCTGCAATGTAGAGCTATGGCAAGAAACAAGGAAGAAGGACAGGGACTATCAGCCAGACAGTGGGAGTGACCATGGCTCCTTGTGACCTCCTCTGCAAAGGACCCTGGGAGTTTCTGCCACTGTCACATAGGTTGACCCACGGATTTCACTGATTTTCACCCAATAGGTTTCCATGTTTACAGAAGCCAGATACCTGAGTTCCTCTGTCCACTTTGACATTCTCTCCCTCCTAGAGCCTGGGATCCACACTGGCACCCTGCTGGGGCCTCTAATGCTGCAAGATTGCAAGATGCCAGCCTAGACACCTACAGCTGACCCCCATCACCATGCAGGTGCTCAGGTAACTCCTCCAGCTGTGCTCCTGCACACCTCCAGCCTGCCTCCATCACCAACCTCCATGGCAATATGTACAGCAGAGACAAGACCGTGCAGCCATGGGAGTTCCCACTGATACCCAGGGCCTCCACAGCCACCAGTGCATCCACACTTCGCCTTGGCCCTTGCTGCTTCCCCTGACCCCTGACACTATGTGTGTGTCTGCAACCAGCCCCTCTCACTACACTGGAGCCTGCAGTTGGTGCCCAGAGCCAAAGGTGTGTATACCACTAGCTCTAACCACTACCACTATCTGCTCTGGTCCCTAGCCACTGGACGCAGAAGTGCTGCTGAGGAACCAGAAGCCTTTGCAGCCAATGCAGATTCCCCACAGTGCTTATCAAGGACCACATAGTTGTAGATGGTATGGACTCCAGCAGGCCGAGCCACTGAAAATCATGCCCCAAAGGGCTCAGAGCCACCACACATACCTGCACTTGGTAACCTAAACCAATAGTTCCCATATCACATTCCAGCATGCCCCCCAACACAGGTAAAGGTCTTTCCTTACCAATGTCAGTCCATTAAGTCTGGAAGGGGTGACTCCTTCAATTTTATAGACACTTACGCAAGGCTACTGGGATCATGAAGAATCAGGGAAACATGACACCATCAAAGGAACACAGTAAATTTCCAGTTTACGATGCCAAAGAAATGGAGATCCAGGAATTGCCTGAAAAGGAATTCAAAGTAATTGTTATAAAGATGCTCATAAAGCTACAAAAAATATATAGACAATTAATAAAATCAAGAAAGTTACATAAAAACAAAATGAGAAATTTCAACAAAGAGATAGAAAACATAAAAAAGAATCAAAGACGAATTTTGGAAATGTAAAATACAATAGCTGCACTGAGGATGTCTATAAAAGCTTCAACAGGAGATTGTACCAACCTAGCAAAAGAAATAAAGAGTAAACTCAAAGACAGATCATTTAAAATTATCCAGTCACATAAGGAAAAGTAAAAAATGAAAAAGGATGAAGAAAGCCTACAATATCATGAAACACCATTAAGGGAAACAATTTATACATCAATGAAGTCCCAAAGGAGAAAAGAGCGGGAGAAGGAGGAGAATGTTTATGTAAAGAAATAATGTCTGAGAACTTCCCAAAACTGGGGGCAGATTTAGCAATGAAAATTCATGAAGCTAATAGGTCTCCCCAAATTTCAATCCAAAACAATCCTCTCAAGATACATCATAATAAAACTGTCAAAAATCAAAAACAAAGAGAATTTTTAAAGCATAGGAGGGAAATAATTTCCCTCACACAAGGGAATCCCTATTAGGCTATCAGTGGTTTTCTCAGCAGAGAACTTGCAGGCCTGGAGAATGTGAATGATATATTCAAAGTGCTGAAAGGTAAAAACTGCCAACAAAGAATACGTTACCTGGCAAAGTTGTCCTTTAGAGATGAAGGCTAGATAAACACCTTCCCAAGAAACCAAAGCTGTGGGGACTCATCACCACCAGAACTGCCTTCTAAGAAAAACTGAAAGGTGTTCTTCTAGCTGAAACAAAAGGACACTACTTAGTAATATGAAAACACATGAAAATATATAATAAACTGGTAAAGATAAGTTTATAGTCAGATTTGAAACATTCTAATACTGTAATATGCTGTTGTGGTAACCACTTAAGTCTATGATATATGTTAAAGAAAAAAGTATTAAATATAGCTGTAGGTACAAAAAATTTGTTCATAGATACACAGTATAAAAAGATATAAATTGTGACTTAAAAAATATATGTGAGAGGAAGAAGGAAAAGGGTAGAGTTTTTATATACAACCTAAGTTAAGTTGCTATCAGCTTAAAATAGACTTATATCTACAAGATGTTTTATGTAAGCCTGAGGATAAGCATAAAACAAAAACCTATAGTAGATACATATAACATAAAAAGAAGGGAATCAAAGGACACCACTATGGAAAATCATTAATTCGTGAAGGAAGACGACAAGAGAAGAAAGAAACAAAGGAACTACAAAAGAGCCAGAAAACAATTTTAAAAAGGTGGCAATAGTAAGTCCTCAGCTATCTATAATTTCTTTAAATGTAAATGAATTAAATTTTCCAAACAAAAAGCATAGGGTGGCTAAATTATTTAAAAAAAAAAAAACAAGACCCAACTATAGGATTCCTATAAGAGACACAATTCAACTTCAAGAACACACAGAGGCTCAAAGCGAAAGGACAGAAAAAGATATGTCATGCAAATGGAATCCAAAAAAGAGCAGGTGTACCTACATTTATATCAGACAAAACAGACCTCAAGTCAAAAAATGTAACAGGAAACCAAGAAGGTTATTGTATTATGATAAAAGGATTAATTCATCAAAAATATACAATTACAAATATATATATGTACCCCACATCAGAGTACCTAAATATAAGCAACTACTAACAGATCTGAAGGTTATAATAAACCAGAACACATAATAATAGGGAACTTCAATATCCCACTTTCAACAATGGGTAGACCATGCAAAATATTAGTAAGGAAACACTTAACTTCAGTCGTACTTCAGACCAAAACAACATAACAGAAATATACATTCCATTCAACAACAGCAGAACACATATTGTTCTCAGGTGCACATGAAACATTCTCCAGACTAGACCTATATGTTAGGTCATAAAACAAATCTTAGCAAATTTAGAAGATTGAAATCATACCAAGAATTCCTTCCAAATACAATAATATGACACTAGAAATAAGGAACAGGAGAAAAGCTGGAAAATTCACAAATACATGAAAATTAAACACACTCCTGAATAACCAATGAGTCAAAGATAAAATCAAAGAGAAACTAGAAAATATTTTGAAACAAATGATATTGGAAACACAACCTACCAAAATGTATGAGATGCAGAAAAAGCAGTGCTAAAAGGAGCTTAACTTTACACCTTAAGGAACTAGAAGAAGGGGGCAAGCGCCTGGGTGGCTCAGGCGGTTAAGCATCTGCCTTCAGCTCAGGTCATGATCCCAGGGTCCTGGAATCCAGCCCCACATCAGGCTCTGTTAGGCGGGAGTCTCCCTCTGCCCCTCCCCCTCACTCATGCACACATGCACGTTCTCTCTCTGAAATAAGTAAAATAAATAAATAAAACTAGAAAAAGTAGTTATAAAACTAAGCCCAAAGTTAGCAGAAGTAAGAAGATAACAAAGATGTACAGAAATGGAAGATCAATAGAGAAATAGAATAGAGAATATAGAAATAGAGAAATGAAATAAGAGAATAGAAAAACAGGGGCACCTGGGTGGTTCAATCAGTTAAGTGTCTGACTCTTGATTTCAGCTAAGGTCATGATCTCAGGATGGTGAGATCAACCCCGAGTCTCTCCTTCTCCCTCTGACCCTCCCCACGACTCATGTGCACACACGTGCTCTCTCTCTGAAAAAAAAAAAAAAAAAAGACAGAATAGAAAAACAATCAAAAAGATCAACAAAATGAAGAGTTGGTTTTGTGAAAAGACAAACAAAATTCACAAACCTGTACGCAGACTTACCAAGAAGAAAAGGACTCAAGTAAATAAAACCATAAATGAAAGAAGAGACATTACAACTGACACCAGAGAAATACAAAGAATCATAAGAGACTACCATGGACAATCATACACTAACAAATGGGACAACCTAGAAGAAATGGATAAATTCCTAGAAACATACAACCTATTAGAACTAAATCATGACTAGAAAATCATAACAGATCACAATTACCAGCAGGAAGATTGACTCGGTAATCAAAAACCTCCCAACAAAGAAAAGTCCACGACCATACGGCTTCACTAGTGAATTCTGGCAAACATTTAAGTAATTAATCCTGATACTCTCAAACTCTTCCAAAAATCTGAAGAAGAGAGAACATACCCAAATCCATTTTACAAAGCCAGCACTATTTTGATACCAAAGCCAGAAAAGGATACCACAAGAAAAGAAAACTATAGGCCAGTATCCCTGATGAATACTAGCAAAATACTAGCAACTGAATTCAAAAGCATGTTAAAAGGACCATATACCATAATTAAGTGGAATTTATCCCTAGAATGCAAAGATAGTTAAATGCAAATCAATCAATATGATAAACCACATTAATGTACTAGAGGACAAAAATCACATGATCATCTTAATAGACGCAGACAAAAAGCACTGAACAAAAATCAAAATTCTTTCATGATAAAAACTCTCAACAAGTAAGGTATCAAAACCACATTGAGATACCACCTTACACCAATTAGAATGGCCAAAATTAACAAGGCAGGAAACTACAAATTTTGGAGAGGATGTGGAGAAAGGGGTTACCCTCCTACACTGTTGGTGGGAATGCAAACTGGTGCAGCCACTCTGGAAAACAGTATGGAGGTTCCTCAAAAAGTTAAAAATAGAGTTACCCTATGACCCAGCAATTGCACTACTAGGTATTTACCCCAAAGATACAAAGGTAGTGAAAAGAAGGGGCACATGCACCCCAATGTTCATAGCAGCAATGTCCACAATAGCCAAACTGTGGAAGGTGCCAAGATGCCCTTCAACAGACGAATGGATAAAGAAGATGTGATCCATATATACAACGGAATATCACTCAGCCTTCAGAAAGGATGAATACCCACCATTTGCATCAACATGGATGGAACTGGAGGGGATTATGCTAAGTGAAATAAGTCAAGCAGAGAAAGACAATTATCATATGGTTTCACTTATATGTGGAACATAAGGAATAGCATGGAGGACATTAGAAGAAGGAAGGGGAAATGAAGGGGCTGAAATCAGAGGGGGAGACGAATCATGAGATACTATGGACTCTGGGAAACAAACTGAGGGTTTCAGAGGGGAGGGGAGTGGGGGGATGGATTAGCATGGTGATAGGTATTAAGGAGGGCATGTATTGCAATGAGCACTGGGTGTTGTATGTAAACAATGAAGCATGGAACATTACATCAAAAACTAATGAAGTACTGTATGGTGACTAACATAATAAAAAATAAATAAATAAAAGTTAAAAAAAAAAAAAGTAGGGTATAGAAGGAATATACCTCACATAATAAAGGCCATACCTGACAAACACACATATAACACTATACTCAGCAGTGAAAGACTGAAAACTTTCCCACTAAAATCAGGAACAAGACAAGGGTGCCCACTCTAACCACTGCTATTCAACAAAGTACTGAAATTTCCCTGGCGTCAGCATTGGCAATGAATTTTTTGGATATGACACCAAAGAGACAAGCAACAAAAGCAAAAAATCAACAAGTGAGACTACATCAAACTAAAAAACTTCTGCACAGCAAAACAACAAAATAAAAAGGCAGCCTAAAAAATGAGAGAAAATATTTGTAAACCATTTATCTGATAAGGGGTTTATACCTAAATTATATAGGTACCTCATACAACTCAATAGCAAAAAAATTTTAAAAAATTAAAAATGGGCAAAGAATTTGAATTTTCCTAAAGAAGACATACCTATGGCCACCAAGTACATGAAAAGGTGCTCAATATCACTAATCATCAGGGAAATGCAAAGCAAAACCACAGTGAGATACCACCTTATACCTGTTAGAATGGCTATCATCAAAATACCAGAAATAATAAATGCTGGAGATGATGTGGCAGAACAGGAACCCTAGTGCCCTACCGGCAGAAATGTAAATTGGTACAGCCATTATGGAAAACAACATGGAGATCCCTTTAAAAATTAAAAATAGAACTATATGATCCATCAATTCTACTTCTGAGTATATATCCAAAAGAAATGAAATTACTATCTTGAAGAGATATTTGCACTCCCACATTCACTGCAGCATTAGTCATAATAGCCAAGACATGGAAAGAACCTAAGTGTCCACTGATGAATGAATGGATAAAGAAAATGTGGTATGTATATATAATTCAGCTATAAAAAAGAAGATCCTGTCTTTTGTGATAACATAGATGGACCCTGAGGACATTATGCTAAGTGAAATAAGTCAGAGAAAGACAAATATTGTATGATTTCATTTACATGTGGAATCTAAAAATGTCAAACTCACTGAAACAGAGAGTAGACTGACAATTACCAGGCCTAGAGGTTGGGGAAAATGGGAAGATATTGGTCAAAGGGCACAGACTTTGAATTATAAGATGAGTAAGTCCTAGGGATCTAACATGCAGCATGTATATAATATGTACTGTATACCTGAAAGTTGCTAGGAGAATAAATCTTAAATGTTTTCTTCATAACAATGACAAAATGATAATTATATGAGGTGAAGGATTATTAATTAATCTTATTATGGTATGCACTTTGCAATGTCTGCATGCACCAAATCATTACACCATGCACCTTAAACTTACACAATGTTATATGTCACTTACATTTCAATAAAGCTGGGGAAAAAAGAAAAAAATAATGCTTTTTAACATTGCCTAGTTGAAGAAACCTATAAGCCTCAACATCTTACAGTGTTTTGTGAATAAATTTTAAAACTTGTTCTTTTATATGCTTCCTGCCCCACCTGAAAAACCATAAGAAACCAAATAAAAGGTTCTTTCCACTCACATTTTATTAGCATTTGAAAAACCTTACCTACTTGTATGTTCAGACCTCTAACATCAAATCTTACTCAATGGCTGTGTCTTCTAAAATTATATGTAAAAAAATTCATTGAACACACCAATATTAATTTTTACTGTTTGTGTACGTATAAGTCATTATTTATAATATCTCTCAAATATTTCCATAATTATTTTAGTTGGTAATAACATATTAAAATCGGCCCTACTGTCATTGAACCAGGTTTTAAAAAGTGTGATTCCTGAACTTGATTTGCCATACATCTCAAGAGGGCTTATTAAGTAAACTGCTTTTCTGAAACTATTAACAAAAATATTCTTATATACAGCAATATTAAGTCATATGTAGAGGCACCTGGGTGGCTCTGTTAGTTAAGTGTCCGACTCTTGATTTCAGTTCAGGCTTGATCTCAGGATCATGAGTTCGAGCCCCAGGCTGGGCTCCACATTGGGAAGGCAGCCTACTTAAAAAAAAAAAAAAAAAAAGAAAAAAGCCACATGTAAAAACAAAGTATATGAAAAAATCCACAATTATATTATTTAGTTTGATTTTGATTAAGGTATGCCTACTTTGGGGTTTAAAATAACATTAAATCAGCCCAATAGTTTTGTACTTTAAAAATTGTAAAATTTACTCTAGGTGGCGTACTTCTATAAGCTTGTTGGAGGAAAAAAAATAATTGAAAATCAAGGTTTTTCATTTCCGATCAATAACTACTAAAAATATGAATTCCAATATTAGCTCACACACATTTGAGATCTGTTAATAGAAAATTCAGTGCAAATTTAAAGTTACTAAGCTAAATTAGGATATAATTATTAACACAAAATACTCCATTATGATTCTATTTAGACTAGTAAATACTTCTTGTAGAAAAATCTTGAGAAATCTCAAGCAGAAAAATGAAATATTGAGCAGTACCCTACAAAATGAAAGAGAAACAATATTGTATTCAATTATTTTTACATCTTTAACTTATTTTTTAAAACTCCCTCTCATTCTAATATTTATAAGATTGCATTTAAGCAAGCACCAGAGTTCTGATTCTTGGGTGCCACTTATGATACAACCACATCTTTGGTATCATGTCTATCTCCTAACTGCTGTTAGTTCCCTTAAATCATCATATATATTTGAAGTTCTTGGTAGCAAGGCAATTTTTATAGTTCTTCTTCAGTCATTTTTATCTGGAACCTCCCAACTTTGATTCCCCTCACAAGAATTATGGTCATTTATCCCAGTAATTTTTTTGGTCAGAGTGGGGGTGGAGGTTACATTGAGGAATTATCAACCAATGGACTGTGTTGTCTCTGGTTCTCTCTGTCATACTAAGTATGACACATAAAACACACAGTGAAATTGGATCCAAAATCAGTTGTCATTTGAGTCCAATTCTTAAGACTACTGGCTATAGTTAACACTCTGGAGAACTTCAAACTGATTTTGAGTTGATATATTATGGTAGATATTGTTACCTAGATTTTGAAAGAATATGCTTTTTTATAAATCTTTTTTGGTCATTCACCTGGTACAATCACATATTCAAATAATTCTTATCCATGTTTTCATGTAATATTTAAGTTCTCTATAAAAGATTTGAATTCACAAAGGATCTCTTGGTAGTATCTCTCTCCAGTTACTTAGGTATAAACTCAGATTTCTTCAAAGTTAGTGTCCATTCCATACTTGGAAAAGTTCAATTTTACTTGGAAATCTGCAAGTAGGTATTTCTGTATCAGTGACTTAGTTGCCAAAATTACTGTCTCCAAGTTGTTTTGGTAGCAGCAGTTTTTTGAGGTAGAGGAAATCTTCCAGGACCTAAAGACCTGGAAATGAGTCGCATGTGGTATGTTCTGATAATGCTTGTTTTCTTAAACAGTAGACACGCAACTGACCCCACTGGAATTCATTCATTGGTGGCTGGAATGGTTTGCTGTGATATGGTTCTAATTTAACTTTTTTAATAAAGATATTTACTAATTAATTAATTATTTGAGTCAGCGAGCGCGCACACAAGCAGGGAGGGGGCAAAGGGAGAGGGAGAAACAGGCTCCCCACTGAGCAGGGAGCCTGACACAGGGCTCGATCCCAGGACTCTGGGATCATGACCTAAGCCAAAGGCAGATGCTTAACAGACTGAGCCACCCAGGTGCCCCCTAATTTAACTTTTTAAGCAACAAAATCTTTCTATTAATCGGATTTTTATACTAAGAAACAATGAATGTAGAACAGAGGACTTAATATTATTCTTGTTTTCTACTCTGCCCATTATAATGCAAAGCTCACACCATCTACACCCCCATTGTGGCTATTACAATTGAGTGTGAAAATAAATTAAAATATACATATATACATAGAAAGAGAGAGAGAGAGGCATATATATGAACATCTGTGTGTAGATACACAGAATTTCTCTTTTTAAAGACCACTGACCCACTTCCATCTCCTTTCTCTTAATAAAAAAGTTTTTTAAAAAAGCTATTGAGGGTAAGTACTAAAAATCAAATAAATTCAGTTTGACTTCTGAGAAAATATGTATATATATTTCAACATATATACTAATTTTAAAATTACAAAGGGAAAAATATTCCATTCAATATACAAAACATACATGTATGCCTCAGTTCTTTATTTTGGCGTCAAGGGAAAATAAAATTGCAAAAAAACAAAATGAAATGGGAAAAAAGGGGGGGCAGGAGAAGATAACACAAAGAACATTATACACAAATATAATTAAAAAAACAAAGGAAATAATACAAATCTCCACAGAATCACTTGCTTCTTCCAATCAGTCCTCCAATAACTGAGTCAACTACAGAAAAATGGTTTTCAAATTTTAGTGGGCTTCAGGAATACCTGATGGGTTTGTTAAAACACAAATTGCTAGACTGAATCCTGAGTCTCTTATTTAGTAGACTGGGGTGAGGCTCAATAATTTGTATTTCTAACAAGTTCAAAAATACTTTGAGAACCATTAACTAAAATTTTCAATAGCCCATTAATCTCTTTCGGTCATTTGCAATATCCTTACAAGTTGGGGAATTTCTACAGCTTATTGAGAATGGCTCCAGTTTTTATTGTTAATCATTGTATTTTCTATTATTTATATGGTATATATAATCTCATTGGCAGTCTTATATTGTTCATATAACATGCAGATTAGATTTTTGGGTAACTTTCTGATTATATTTATTTTACCACAAAACAAAGTGAAGCTAAACTACTTCTAGAAGTAAGATTTGTTAAATAAATTAAATCAAGATGTGCACAGTATTTTTTTTTGTATTAAAAGAAATATGTACTATGTGCAGGTATGCTAGAACCTGGGATGAAAAAAGTGGACAAATATAGGCATAGTCTCTGACCTCCTATAATTAGAGAATCTACTGACAGACCCAATTATCTGAAAACATAATTAAGGTGATAAATGCTCCCAATGAAAGGTATATAATACAAAAGTATACAACAAACTTTTCCAGAGTAGCTAAACATTTGACATTTCCAAGTTGCTCCTACAATCATCAGCACATAAAATTATGGGTATGTTTTTAGCTGTTCTAGTAGGTGTGGGTGGTATGTCATTATAGCTTTGATTTGCACTTCCTTATTAATAGCAAATGATGTTGAACGTTTTTCATGTGCATATTTGCCATATCTGCCTCTTCAAGTGTCTTTTGCCCTTTTTTATTGAATTTTGAAAGTTCTTTATAGAATCTTAAAAGTTCTTTATTGAATAGATGATTACAAGTATTTTCTGTCTATGGCTTTTCATCTCTTTTAACCGGTCATTCTCAGAACAAGTTTTTATTTTTGACAAAGTTCAATTTATTCTTTTTTTTTTTTTTTTTTTAAGATTGCACCCTTACCATCACTTGAAGAACTCTGGCCTAATCCTAGGTCAAAGAAATTTCTTCCTGTTTTTTCTTTTCTTAAATACTTTGTAGTTTTACATGTTACATCTAGATCCATAACCCATTTTGAATTAACTTTTTTATAAGGTGGGAGGTCTAGGTTGAGGGCCTTTTCCGCTATGAATGTCTAATTTTTTCAACATCATTTGTTGAATATTCAATTGTCCCAGACCAATTCCTTCATTGAGTTGCTTATGCATCTCTCTCAAAAACTAATTGGCCATACTGGTGTGGGTCTGCTCTGGACTCTATTCTGTTCCACTGCTCTATGTGTCTATCATTCTGACAAAACTACACAGTAACAATACCACACTGTTTTGATTGCTATAGCTACATATGTCAGTATCTGATAGTCTGATTTTTCCAACTTTATTTTCATTTGCAAATTTAAGACTATTCTAGTTCCTTTGCTTTTCATATAAATTTTATAAAGTTCTATCTACAAAGAATCTGTCTGTGATTTTGACATTAATTGTACTATACCTATAGCCCATTTGGGAGACAATTAACATCTTTACTATATTGTCTTCCAATCCATGAATATGGTATGTCTCTCCATTAAGTCTTCTTTGATTTCTTAATATTTTATTTTTGACCAATTGTAAAATTGAAATATGATTGATTTTTGTTGACCTTGTATTCTATGATCTTGTAAAACTCACTTATTAGTTCAGGATGTTTTTGGAGATTTCCTGGGATATTCTATGTAGACCATCAGGTTATCTGTAAATATAGACAGCTTTACTTCTTCCTTTCCAATCTGTATGCCTTTTATTCCCCCTTTTTTTTTAATCTTACTGCACCAGCAAAGATATCAAGTACTATGTTGAATAGAAGTGGTAAGAGTACACAACCTTGCCTCATTCCCAATCTTAGGAAAAAAGCATGTATTCTTTCATCGAGATGATGCTAGATGTTTTATTTTATTTTTTTAAGATTTATTTGTCTGAGAGAGACAGACAGAGCACAAGCACGGGGAGTGGCAGGTATAGGAAGCAGCAGGTTCCCAGCTAAGCAAGGAGCCTGATGTGGAACTTGATCCCAGGACCTTGGGATCATGACCTGAGCCGAAGGTAGAAACAACTAACTGAGCAACCCAGGCATCCCTGGATGTAAGTTTTATAGATTTTTTTTTTTTTATCAGATCAAGGAAGCTTCCTTCTATTGCTAAATTAGTTTTTTTCATCATAAACGGGTGTTGATTTTTGTCAAATACTTTTTTTACATCAATTGATATGATCATGTGGTTTTTCTTATTTTCTTCTGAATACAATGGATTACATTCACAAAATTTCAAATATTAAAACAGCTCTGCATATCTGGACTAAACCCCACTTGGTTGTGGAAACAATTCAGGTCTTTCCACGCTGAACTGATTACCAGACAGAGGTACCTCCATACAATGGAATACTATTTAGCAATAAAAAGGAACAAACTATTGACACAGCAATAACACTTATGGATCTAAAAGGCAATATACTGAGTGAAAAGCCAGTTTCAAAGGGGTATAAGTTGTATGATTCTATTGATGTAACACTTTTAAAGTTACATTATACTGATAGAGATAAGATCAGTGTATGTTGGTCATCAGGGTTAGATGAAGGTGTAACTATTAAGTAGCAAGAATGAGTTTCTTTGTGATGTTAGGTTCTAGATTCTGTTTATAGTGATAACATGAATTCAAGATATAACATTTTACAAACAGAAAGAAAAAGAGCATGTAAATATTGTGAAATCTAAATAGGGCCAGTAACTTAGTTAACAGTATTGCTGTAATGTCAATTTCCTGCTTTGACAATATACTGTGGCTAAGATAATAGGAAGGGGCCCCTGGGTGGCTCAGTGGGTTAAGCATCTGCCTTTGGCTCAGGTCATGATCCCAGGGTCCTGGGAGCCAGCCCCACATCAGGCTCCCTTATCAGCAAGGTGTCTGCTTCTCCCTCTGCCCTTCCCCCACTTGTGTTGGCTCTAATAAATAAAATCTTAAAAAAAAAAAAAGATAATAGGAAAAAGTTGGTACATGGGAACTTCCATACTGTTTTTGCAACTTCTTGTGAGTCAAAGTATTATAAAATAAAACATTATTTAAAAAATACAGGTAGGGAAAAAAAAAAAGGGCCTCACCTCTGAAAGATGAGTCAAGGAAAGCTTTGGTCTATATGGAGGGAATGAGTATTAAGTTTATAGAAAGAGAAAGCATTAACAACTCCATGGAACTTAAATGTGGCTAAATTCAGAAATAGAGGGGAAAGTAGAGGAAGACAGTTTACAACAGGGAATTTGAATCATCCTTCCTGGTTCTGATACTACATAGAACCTCACAGGCCATGTATAGAGCAAAAAAGGGAAACAACTGAAGAGTTTTAATGAGGGGGAGGGTATAAAGGCATTATTAGTGATGTTTAGTCACATTCTAACTGCAATGGAGAACAATAGACTGAGAAGTAAAGATGCAGGAAATCTTGGGGCGCCTGGGTGGCACAGTGGTTAAGTGTCTGCCTTCGGCTCAGAGCGTGATCCCGGTGTTATGGGATCGAGCCCCACATCAGGCTCCTCCGCTGGAAGCCTGCTTCTTCCTCTCCCACTCCCCCTGCTTGTGTTCCCTCTCTCGATGGCTGTCTCTATCTCTGTCAAATAAATAAATAAAATATTAAAAAAAAAAAAAAAAGATGCAGGAAATCTAGCTTTCTGGCTACTGTTATAATTCAGGAGTCAGGTGATGATAGCTTGTTCTAGGGTGGTGATGGCAATGAAAATGGAGCAAAATGGACAGATCTGAAATGTTTAATGCAGCATAAAATAAATAGAACGCAGTTTCTATAAACAGAAAACTTCCATCAGATTGGTGACACAGAACTAAACTATTTCAAAGGAATATGGTGTGGGTGGGGGTGGGGGTTGCCAGACTGGAGCAATCTGAAGAATGGGAGGGGAAGAACAGATACAAGTTTAGAAAACTGAAGGAATTAGGCTGTAAAACAAAACAAAAAAACAAAAACCAGAAATGGAGCAGTAGCTCAAGGTAGACTGTGAAAATGAGGGGAGACACTTTTAAAAGGTAACAAAATGAGCACATTTGAGTATGAACTACAAGAATTTAGTTGAAATGAAAGAAAGAGATAAGAAAAGAAATAGTTTAAGGACAAGTGTGAAGAAAAGAGATGATGTGACATTTTGGGGAAGGCAGGATGCTCTATGGTAGAAGGCAGTATGGCAAATTCATGAAACTAAAGTAAGACTGAAGTATAAAAAACGAGGGGGACAATGGTGGGAAATCATTCAGAAGAGGGCAGGGCTACTTTCTTCTGCTGCAAGAGAAAAAGAGGTGAAATGAGGTACAAAAATGTCTGATACTGGGTATGTTTTTCTCTGTGAAATATAAGAGAGCTCTATTAGTTAGCTACAGCTGCCTTAACAAAGTACACAGAGAACTGGGTGTCTTAAAAAACAGAAATTTATTTCATCACAGTTCTAAAGGCCAGAAGTCCAAGATCAAGGTGTCAGGAGGGTTGGTTTCTTCTGTGGAATCACTCCTTGGCTTGTAGATGGGCATCTTCTCTTTGTCTTCCCATGGTTTTTCTCTGTTGACTTGTGTCCTAATCTCTTCTTATAAAGATACCAATCACATTGGATTACTGACCACCCGTATGACCTAATTTTACCTTAATTATCACTTTAAAGACTCTATCTCCAAATAAAATCACATTCAGAGGTACTGGGGGGTTAGGACTTCGACATATGAATACTGGGGGGACACAACTCAGTCTGTAACAAGAGGTTACTTGTCAAGAGTGAGAAGGGAGATAATGATGTATCTTATGAGGCTCAAAGTGAAAAAGGTTTGAAGTAGTTCTAAATAGTCTGAAATAGTTCTCAAAATGACTACATGAAGTAATAGCATAAATGGGCAATTTAGTTTAAGTTCAGTTTAATTCAAAATGAAATTACAACTTTAAAAAGAAATTATGATTTTATTATTCCACTAAAAAATTATTTTACAAGTCAGAAAATCTGAATTCTAATCCCTGCTCTGCTAATAAACAATGACCCTTGGATATATCTTTCTCATATTTTTCTCATTTTAAATAGGAAGAACATACCACAGAATAGACATATGCCTCAGAGTATGCTAGAAAGAACACTGACTTGGGAAACCCTGATATCCTGGTCCTGCTCTGTCAGAGAAGAGCTTAATTTCTCAGAACCTTGATTCTCATCCTAAAATGGAATATAACTAATTCATCTTTAAAGTCCCTTCCAAAATCCCACAGTTCTATGAAATAAAGTAAAATAAAGTTACTTTGAGAATAAATGGATTGTGGCATCAGAAAAAAAAAAAAAAAGATTCTTTGAAATATTTACCAATAAAAATTATATGCTCCCAGCATACTGAAACACCGGTCTTCCATTTCTATCTTTTCTACATCCTCCTCTGCTCCCAAGTCAATATTATCCTATCGTTAAGATTGGCTTAAATAGTGTGTACTGAGTTGCAACAAGATACTACTTTTTTTTTTATATGTACTTGTCGCCTTAACTTTAAATCATTACATTCTGAAACACCATTCCCAGCCAAAATAAGAATTTTGCATACAAAAAGAAAAAAAAGCTGATGGATATATTAGTCAGAAACATACATGGCAAAAATAACAGAAAATCCAAACAATGTCTTAATCATGAGTTTATTTTTCTCATGTAATAAGTGCAGAGGTTGGCAAGTGCTCATGTTGGTTCAGGTGTTCAACAAGCCATCAGGGACGAGGCTCCCTCTAATCTTTCTACAAAGCCATCTCTGAAAAGTAGCTTTCATTTTCCTATTTATTGTTTCGTAGTTGTAAGATGGCTGTTGTACCTCTAGGCATGTTGTTGACACTCATGGCCTGAAGTAGAAAGAGGCAAAAAGCCTCACTTCACAAAGCTCTGACTTTTTAATTTGAAAGGAAGACCCTTCCCAAAAAAGTCCCATAGACCCTTTTATTAGCCTTAAATAGGTCATATGCCCACACTTTAGATATTTGTACTACCCACTATGGTGGCCATGAGTCACATGCAGCTATTAAAATTAAAATTAAATTAAATTAAAAATTCAATGTCTCAGTTCTACTGACCATATTTCAAGTGCTCAATAGCTACAGTTAGTGGCTACCATATTGGACAGCACAAATACAGAATATCTCCTTCACTGAAAAAAGTTCTGCCTTGGCGTCTCACAGATCATAAGAAATGAAACCACCTTGTTTTGGATCAATCATGATACATATCCTAGGGCTGACATAAGGTAAGGTCCTTATCTCCTAGAAGAGCAGGGATTTCTGCTCCTACCTGAACAACATAAGATATCATTAACAAGGAAAAAGTGCCGTTCAAAGCACTTGGCAAACAACTGCCACAAGAGGATGATCCATACATTTAAACTGAGGTTTACAAATTGCACATTAATAATGTACTTCATAAAAAATTCTTGGCAAGCAGGTATTAAAATTAGAAAAATAATGTGAAACTTAGGCTGACAGTTATACAAGGCACTATCTTACACAAATATAATTGCTAAAGTAAACACTACCCTATTGACTAATAGGAGATTGAAGTAAGAACATAGTGGAGTAATATATGAGCATTTCATAGCAAACAAATCTGAGATGGCTGATTATGTTGAAAATGCAGTTACTAAATTCACTGGCAAAAAGAGTGCATCTTATGATAACAAAGATTTGTTGATAAGAAGTACCTTTATATGGGGAGAGTTATTTCACATCTGCTCATTTCTCATGGCAGAATAAAATGAAAAGAACTGCAAAATAAAAGAAAGAGACCAGATATGGAGAATAATATACTAACAGAATTATTCAAAAGATTAAAAAACTGATATTGACAATAGTTTTCTTCTAAAGACTTCCCAGGTTGTCAAGTCCTCCATGAACCCCATATGCCTAAATCCAGCAATGGCAAGTATGCAGGAGTCTCTGTATACTATTGTAAACTAACTATTTATGTTTATATAAGTAATTACACATGTATGTAATACATAGAACATATAACTTTTATATGTAAATTACAAACTACTACTAACAATACATGCCCTAAATGACCAGTTGCCTATTTTAAAAACTGATTTGTGTCTCAAAGTTCTTTCTATTCCACTGAAACATGCAAAATACTGTTGAAGGTAGTATAATGGTTGTTTATCATGAAAAGAGAAAAAGGAAAAAAGAAGTTCTTATTATTACTAAGGAGGTAATGAAATATGTGAATTGTAAAAATATTGCTCCAATAGATAGTTTAGATTTTCCTATTTTCCCTAAGTAAAAATAACTCAGCCACTGAAACCTCTTTAATCTCTACTGTGTTCTCTTAATATTCTTTTATGCAAAATACTTAGAAGTTCAATAAATTTAACTTTCATAAAGATTATAGCATTATAGCATACGTGAACCTTAAAGCTTTTTATAAGATAAAAATCTCAATTATGTCCTATGGCAAAACAAAAATTTTACAGACGTATTACTGAACATTAGTAAGCAAGATTTATCAGAATAACATTATAGCACATAAAACAATAGCCTACTGGAATGCATAGCAAAATCCAACCTGACACTGTAAATAGAATCAATATAAATTTGCCAACATTTTGCTTGTCAGCAATGCATGCTATGTATTTATCACAAATAAAAAGGAGTTAATTAGAAACTGAATTCTAAAACAACATATTCACTATTTAAGTATAACAAAAAGAATCTAGAATCTTCATATGCAAGTTTAATAAATCACATGATTTATTTATGGGATTTCTACATCAGGTTGTGGTTTAAAAGAAGTTATTTATGTGTGATATGAAGAGAATGATGTACAGTCAATATGAATCTTGTTAAATCTCTCTTCCGGGGACTTTCTCCATCTTCCTGCTTAGCAATAAAAGGCATTTTTAGGTTTATATAAACATTCTTTACAATTGCCCTCTTAACAAAAGATTAGTATATAAATAGCACTAGGCATTTAGTAAATAAGTCACAGGCCATTAAGTTCAATTGTGCAGTTGTGAAATGTAACGTGAAAGAGTTTGAAACCTTAAGACTGGGTGATCTGCAGTGTTTCCAACATGTCTTCGACTGCCTTAAGAGAGTATTTAGTTTCCTTCTTACTTCGACCTGCAAACTAATTTAAAAAAAAAAGCAATTAGGCTCAATTTCATGGCAGGCTCAATATCACAATCTTACCTTCATGTTGTTAACGAGAGTTAACATTATCTATTTTATCACTAGCATGAAATCGAATATCTTTTCTTCAATAAAACAGAATTTGGGTTTAATTCTTTGCTTTTATTTCCCTTACCTCCAGAGAACTATCTAGAAAAATGTTGCTACGGCCAATGTCAGAGAAATTACTGCCCGCGCTCTCTTCTAGGATTTTTATGGTTTCAGATCTCACATTTAGGTCTTTAATGCATTTTGAGTTTATTTTTCCGTATGGTATAAGAAAATGGTCCAATTTCATTCTTTTGCATGTGGCTGTCCATCCAGTTTTCCCACCTTTTGTTAAAGAGATCTTTTTCCCATTGCATATTCTTGCCTCTTTTGGTAAAGATTAATTAATCATATAAACATGGGTTTGTTTCTGGGCTTTCTATCCTATTCCACTGATCTGTGTGTCTATCTTTGTGCCAGTACCATACTGTTTTGATTACCATAGCTCTGTAGTATAACTTGAAATCCAGAATTGTGATACCTCCAAGCTTTGTTTTTCTTTTTCAAGATTGCTTTGGCTATTCGGGGTCTTTTGTGGTTCCATACAAATTTAGGATTATTTGTTCTAGTTCTGTGAAAAATGCTGTTGGTATCAAAATAGGGATTGCATTAAATCTGCAGACTGCTTTGGGTAGTATGCACCTTTTAACAATTATTATTCTCACAACCCACGAGTATGGAATATCCTTCTTTTTTGCTTGTGTTGTCTTTATTTTATCAATGCTCTATATTTGGACTTTACATTTTCATTAAGGTTTCATTTTTAGTTGAAGTGTACTAAGATTTCACCACAAAATTGGCCAATTTAAATGTTTAAGTAGTGTGATTATCTACAAAAACATAAATTTGATTTTAAAACTATCCTCTTTCGACTAGAAAACTTTTATGAAATAAAAAGCGTAATCTATAAGTAAAATTTGTATTTCTACAGAAATGTGCACCATTTCTACTTCTCAGGCCTCTAAACAAATATTTACAATTTCAACAAAAGTCAAATGTAAGTGTAATTTCTATTAAATATTTTAAAGTTGCAAGACATTTCTAAAATTATTGAAAGTAAGTCACATTATTTAAATTTTTCTGCAATTAGTTGACAACATAACATGTTTCTGTAGTAAGGAGCTGTCAAATAAAACTCCATGCTACATATTAAAATGATATAAACATGTTTTAAAATAGGTATTTCTAGTTTATGAAGTTGTAATTTATTTTATAAAACCAAATTGGGATTGGATTTTATAATGAAAACAAAATACAATGGACTAGAAATGGCACCTTTGCATATTTAAAGGCAAATTCATGACATATTAAATTCACTATAGTGCATATAATCAGTAAGGGAAACACTGTTGAACTTCCCATGATGATTTCAAATGGATTTTCTAACTAGACTGACAATTCTCATCATTTATCAGTTTGACTGAATACTACAAATTTACTAAGAAAGTGTTCCTTGTGGGGGTAAAAGAAGGTTTATTATACATATCTATATTCCCTCTGCCCCTGGTTAAAGTATTGACTAACATTTGCTATTAGCAAAATATAGTATTTTCAAATTAACATCTAAGCACTCAATATATTTTCAAGTGACTGATCTTCCCTGCAAATACCAATGCTGTCTTAAGCACTTAGCACTTGATTTATGATGTGTTCCTTCTCTTTTGTAATTAACTTAATTTGGCAAACTTCTCATGACCTGTTGAGAAAGATTAAGTGATCAAGCACAGGTAAAATCATAGAAGCAACAGACTTCAGGAATTGGTAACCTGCCTCTGACCTCTCTGGCTGGAGGTTAACATTATGATTCTCCTACTTCCTAAACCATTAGCTTCTATGGTTGAATCTTGATTTGACAGAGTAAACAAAGGGGATTTCTAGAAGAAATGCCAGAGGAAAAGAAAAGTTTCTTAGAAGAACCAACATCACTTTACCTTCATAAAACATTACTAATTCAAGGAATTCAAATGTTAAATATACAATTCATAATCACAAAATATGGTAATAACACAACATTTAAAACTCTGCCTTTTCATAATTTCCATGGTACTAAAGGATGTGGGGTGTGTTATTACTCCTATTACCCAGTTGATAAATTCACTTTCACAAGGACTTAACAAGAACAGAAAGCCTTTTCTTTTACTACTGCCTATCCAAAGTAAACAGGAATGGTCCTAATCAGATACTTAAAGGCCTAATTCTAAGAAAAAGCTTTGATGGGTCTGAGCAAAATAGGATACCACATAGTAACATTCACTCCAATTTTTTAATTAGCAAAATAATGAAAAATTTCTGTAGAGCTGAAGTCATAGCCAAAATTTTAAAATACAGTACTTTTCTTGATTTGTTCTTAAACATAATAGTAATAAATATAAACCTGTGATTTTTTTAATTAGCTAATTTAAGAAATCACCTAAGATTGTGTGTCAACACTACTGACAACCAGTGCAATTTAGAATAAACCAAACTTGTTTGTGTCAGAACAAATAAAAAGAAAGTTGGAAATATAAATCTATCACTTCAAATTTTGCCTGACATGCAATTATTTTGTCTATTCCAGAATTATATGGCAATTTAACTGATTAAGCCGGAATCCTATTTTTCCCTCAAATCATGATTTAATTTTCCATTTCCCAAAAGGATAGTAATAGAATCACCTCTGCAATCATAAATAACATATGGATTGCTAGCACAGACAAATTTAACAGTGTACTAAAGAAGCATTTATCTGGAAAATTATTGTGAGTAGGTTCACATTAAAGTTTTTCATGAGCATTAATCAAACTTGCCTGCCTATACTGAACATGCTAAACCAATTACCTAATTGAAGAACAAGTAGTAGCCATATTCTGTTTCATTAAGTAGAAAGAAAGAAGGAAAACCAGTTCTTAAAATCTCATTTTCTCTAATTTACAAATGCCTGGAAAAACATTACAATAAGAAGTATTTATTATATACTTTATACTTGTTTATATGCCTAGACATGAGTCATAAAATTCTCAATTAGATCCCAGAGATTTATCTAATTACTAAAATGTCAATCTCTGAGAGTTGTACTTTCCACATTAACCACAAATCCTGCATTTTTGTTTTCACAGTTAGATTTTGCTTAAACTCTTCTTTCATAATTCCCTATGGATTTTAAAGAAAACTCAATAGAAAGCACACTCAAATAATAAAACTTGTTTATCAAATTCAAAGATCAATAATTTATCCACTGTAATAACTGGGATAAACTGGGCTAAAATTTACCTTTGCATAATTTGTGGAAAATAACATGAGTGGATGAAGTACTAGGATAAATAAATTGGAACACTGGATGGATGAATCTCAGAAACATTATACTGAGTGAAAGAAGCCAGGCACAAAAGAGTACATAACCTTTGATCTCATTTATATAAAGTTCTAGTACAGGCAAAACTAATTTATAGTGAAAAAAATCATATCAGTGCTTGTCTGCAGTGTCAGAAGGGCTGACTGCAGAGTGGCAGAAGGGACTTTCTGGGGTGACAGAAATGCTGCATATCTTGAATGGGGTGATGGTGAGATGGGAATATACATTTATCAAAACTCAACTATGCATTTAAAATGTGTGCATGTTATTGTCTATAAATCATACCTCAATGAAGCAGATAAAGAGAAAAAGGCAAAATAAATGAAAACAGAAGGCAGGGACTATGGAGTTTTACAATAGTTTAATAAATTGCCAAATGACCACATATTTCTCTTCCCATTAAGAGGTGAAGTATTACATCCCCTTAATCTGGGTTGACCATGTGACGGGCTTTGCTTAATGGAAAATCAGCCATATGTGACAGAGATTCAAAAAGCCCTTGAACAGTGGAGTCTGCCTGTTTGCTACTCTTGGAATCCTGAGACCACCACATGAATAAGTCCAAGTTAGCCTGCCAAATGAGAAACACGAGGCCCAGAACTCCCAGCTGACAGACAGCCAAAGTCAGATATTTAAGTGAGACCATCAACCACTAGCATAGTGCAGAAACATAAATAAGCCCAGTCGAGACGAGCAGAATTACTCAACTGAGCCCAAGCCAAACAGCCTACCTACAGAATCACAAGCAAGTTGTTATTTTAACTCACTAAGTTAGCAAAAGGTTATGGATACAAATATTTATGGAATCTGATTCACAGAAAGAACCCAGAACCTCTATAGAAAAAGCACAGACTATGTAAGCTTTAAAAGCACAAAGAAATTTTATTTAAAACCTGTTACTGGTGTCTAGGGGCAAGTAAATTTTGCATGATGGGTTTGGTTGAGGAGTATTGGAAGTTGCTACAGAGAAACCCGACATGGCCAACTGAGAGATACGTTATCTTCCTGCAGTGGTATCTAAAATGATAGAAACTGGCAAAAGTTCTTTTTTCTATCCTTTCCTATAGAGTCAAGAGAAGACAAATCGTATCTTCCGTAAAGATGTGCACAATATCGCTGTGGACTAAGGAGTTTATGATGCAAAACTCAAATACTGAAGAGTACCACTGACACTCTTAGAGTTCCTTCCAAAGAACACTGAGACTTTTATAAGTCTATAAATGGAATGGATCTAGTAAGGTAAAAATCTAAAAAAAAAAGAACGGCAGGGAGGGCAAATATTACTAAAGAACAGGGTTTAGATCTATGAACAATGGCTTAAAATACTGAAATGATAGGTTCATGTTTAGTGATAAGGTGCATCTCATAAGGCAGGGGAAGGGCATACTTGTCTGGCCTTATATTACTGAAGAGACAGGGAAACAAAACTAAATTCTGAATTTAGTTACTATTCAGAGCTTTAAGTCTGAAATGAAAAGAGAAACACAGGAAAATAATCGAGAAGAGAGTGAAATTTATAGCATTTATAGCTTCAGATACATTTATACCCGACATTTCTTCATACAGGCAGTATATTTTGGCTGTTAAGAACATCAACTCTGGAATCAGACTCCCTAGGTTTAAAAACAGCTGTCATTAACCAGCTATGTCACCTTGGGAAAGTTATTTAATCTTTCTATGCTTTAAGTCTTCATTTGTAAAACAGGAAAAGTACCTACTAGAGCTCATAAGAAATTTTCTACAAATATTTGTTCTTATAACTATTCTTGTTGTGGTAGTTATATTTACAATTTACACAGCAAGCATCATAAAGTAAACCTGGAGCATGTGATTAGTAAAAACTATATAATTAGTATTACTGTGATTTAGTGAAAATTATGTATTAGCTTCTTTAATCCTCAAAACTTCTATTGTGTCCATCTTACAAATGAAAGGCTATAGGCCCAGAAATAGTATATAATTAATCCAAAATCACATATATAATAAATGTCAGAGCCAGACTTTGAAGATAGACAATATGGATCTAGCATTTGTGTTCTTCTCTTCACTCCTACATGGTGATACTAGCTTCCAAAAATGGGACTCATGACAGAATAGAGAGATGGACAGAAACTCTCTAGATAGCTATATGGGGGGAAAATTGACCCTTATTTCACATTATACATAGAAATCAATTCCAAATGGATTGTGGATCTAAATACAAAAGGCAGATGGAAAAAAAAACCTCTAAAGACACACAAAATTATCTGTATGACTATGAGTAGCAACCTATTTCTTAACACAAAAAGCACAAACCATTAAAGAATATAAATGAATGTATTTCACTTCAGAACTTTTATTCATCAAAATCAATTGAGAGAGAGCAAGTAAGAAAGTGAAGAAATCTGCTGCACATATAACAAAAAGCTCATAATCAGAGAACTAAAAAACAAAATAAAAAGTCATAAACCAATTAAAAAAACAGACCTCATGTAAGAGATATACAAATAGCCAATAAACATATGAAGAAGTGTTCAATCTCACTGGTCATCAGGGAGATACAAAATGAAACCATGAGATACCACTACACATACACCAGAATGGCTATAATCACAAAAACTGACAGGACCAAGTATTGATAAAGATGTGGAACTACGAGAACTACCAAATATGGCTGCTGAGACTATAAACAACTAATGTGGAAAACAAATTATGACCCAGTTTTTCCACTCAAAGGTATACATCCATCAGAAGTACATGTATACCAAAGGACTGCAGCAATAATCAGTGCAGTATTATTCAAAATAGCCCCAAACAGGAAATAATCCAAATGCCTATCAACAACAACTGACTAGATAAACTCTAGTATGTTCATACAATAGACTCTAGTACAATGAAAATGAATGAACTACAGACATGAAGAGGGATAAATGTCATAAACACAACAGTGAAACAGGCTATATAAAAATTAAAAACATGATACCATAAAGCTCAAAATCAAGCCAAGACTATGGGATTATCAATCAATACTCTTGAGGTTAACAAGAATAGAAATTAAGAGGATGTACTATGAGGGCTCTGGGGTGCTGTAATGTTTCTATTTCTTGACCTGGATACATTTTCCTTGTATAATTCATTGAAATGTACATTTATGACTTGGGTTCTTTTTTCTATGTATGTTGTAATAAGAACTGATTTTAAAAATACAGTCATGCCATGTCAAAAAAAGCACTCTGAGCAGCTAGTTATTTCTCAAAAATACCTTAAAAACAAGGATGTACTCTGCAAACCATCACATTAGTTTTATATTATCCAAGTCTTATCTTTAAATCACACACACACATACACACCCTCTAGACCTACTATGTGTGGAACCCTATGATAATTTGTGCTATCTCAAAATAACTGCATTTGAAGAAGCACAGCCTAGCTAATATTTATAAATATTCTGACTTACAATATGCCAACAATATCCTCTATTACATATAATAAAAATACAATAAAGTGACTTCAAATAATGTGACCATGGGGGCACTGAATTTTTTTAATCTCCCCAATCTTCTCCAACCAGGACTACAAAAACAAAGAAAACAGCACCAAAAACAAAATAACAGAAAACAAGCCCAAAGAGAACATCTTCAAAAAAATTCATTACAGGTAATCCTCCAAAACTCTGTAATGTGGTTTTTATCACCAACAGCGGCAGGACCTACAGAAGATCAACTACTGTATGACAGGAGTATATATGCTAGGATGGACAACCTACTACTCTACAAGCCACAGAAATGAAAAAAGTATGAACTGATGAATCTGCAAATGGACTGCAAAACCAGACAGTCTCAAAAGCTCCAAATCATATGTGACAGTAAATAAGTCTAACAGTCTACAACCTCAAAATCTCTAAAACGTCCAGGAAACACCCTCTTCGAGGAGGAAAAACCCTCACACTGAAGGATAATCACCAGAAACTAAAACCAAATTGAACAAGGCAGAAACACTAGGGGTAAAAGGGAGAGATGGTTCAGATAAGGGAAAGGAGTCGATGAGAAGAAGGTAGTGATGTCCACAGGCAGCAAATCCCAGAATAAAATAAATAAAATAAATAAAACAACAAAATGCAACATTTCAAGCTGAAAGCAACATTTCAAAATTCAAGATCTATAGAGCTCTAAGGATAGAACAGAAGGCTGAAGACAGAAAATCTTTTTTTTTTTTTTAAGATTTTATTTATTTATTTGACAGAGAGAGAGACAGCCAGCGAGAGAGGGAACACAGCAGGGGGAATGAGAGAGGAAGAAGCAGGCTCCCAGCAGAGCAGCGAGCCCCATGTGGGGCTCGATCCCAGGACCCTGGGATCAGGCCCCAAGCCAAAGGCAGACGCTTAACGACTGAGCCACCCAGGCACCCCAGACAGAAAATCTTTCTGAACCAGACGAGTTCTGAGAAAGACTGTGTACACAGAAAGGTCATATTTAAATTCTCTATAACAAAAAGGAAGCCATAAAAAGACAGGTTGGGAAAGTTATCCTATTTCTGATACCCTCACGCCACAAAAACCTTCTCCTAATAAAAATTATCTGATTTAAACAAGGAGAACAACAGCAACAAAAAAGAGAATACAGATTAACTCCATAAAAAATAATACAGAGGAAAAAAAACACAGAAAATAGCAGAAAAGAATTTGAAAGAAAATGAATGATAGAGGAAAGAGGTGAGAAAGGAAATCTAATAAACTTATAATTAGAGACCTGGAAAAAAAACTTGGGCTAGCAAACAGAACAAATATTTAACAGAAAAGCAACTCTTCTCAGATTAAAAGAGGATTAAATTTACACATTAAATGGGTCTATTGTGCATTTGGGAAAACTGACCCAATAACAATCAACAAAACATATTATAGTAAAACTACATGATAAAGAAAAAATTCCTTTGGACATCCAGACAAAAAGTCTAAGTCACTTAGGGAAAGGAAATCAGGATGGAATAAGACTTCTTCACAGCAATATTTTATCCTAAAACACAATGGAACAATATGTTTAAGACATAAAACACAATGGAACAATATGTTTGAGATACTTAAGTAAATCAAAGCCAAAGGTTGTATAAAAAGCCAAACTATCCCTCAAATATAAAGACTACAGAGAGGTAAGTTTATAAACATGCAAGATGTAATAAGATACTGTTTTCCCATGTGCTCTTCCTGAAGAGTCTCCTAGAGACAAGCTTCAGAAAACTAAGAAATGAGTGGAGAAATTTCGGATAAGATCCGACGTGTAAGCAAAGTACAAAAACTTTTTTATATAGTCTGGCTAGTTTACTTTTTGGCTTTTCTTCCTTTTAATTACCTGAGATACTCTAAATAAATAATATATTACACACTCAATCTGCTTCTGAAATACACTGCACAATTTGTTTACCTTTTCTGGGTTTTTAGAATTACTTTTTATTTGCCAAATACTGACAACTGAAATTTCCAGATAGTAAGGCTACTTATGGCATCATAGTAGTAACAGATTTCTTTTGAAAACAGAAAAAAAATAAGTGATCCTATAAGTTAATTCTACACAGTTAAAACACTCTAAGACCCAAAGGCATAAAAGTCCATTGACAGACATTTGGCTTTGCAGTTTGCTGAAACAAAAAACAATGAAGAAATACATTAACTGACCTATATGAGAATATAAAATTATCAATACTGACCTGATAAGCTCTGTTTATTTGACTAGCTGCCCAACTAGCATATTTCATGTTGTCCTTTTTTGTTTTTGCACTTGCTTTTGGATTAGAAGCAATATGACTTGCCGACTAAAAACAAAAAAGAAACATCAAAAACAAAATTCCTTTTTTCTAGCCAAGATAATCAACAAAAACATGTATGGGTCATATTTGCAATGGGATAAGAAAGAGTACCAAAACAATTTTAAAAATAAAAATAAAGTGGAATGAAATTAGTGTTTAAAAATGAAAATATAGTTTAAAATATACACAAATAACGAATCATGGAACATTGCATCAAAAACTGGGGATGTACTGTATGGTGACTAATATAACAAAATAAAAATTATAAAAAAAAAAGAAAAAAATAAATTAAAAAAATAAAATAAATAAAATACAGACTAAAGTGACAAAAAGAGAAGGAGCATCTTAAATACCTAAATTTATTTTATTAATTATCTACCACAACTCTTAAAATTAAATACTTAAATACTCTAGAATATCATTTAAATACCATAGGATATTGAAGGTCATTAATATTTTTTGTTATTAAATTATTATTTCTAACTCTTTATTATTATATTACTTCAGCTTTTCTATGTCAGAATTATAGAATTATTGAATATTAATGTAAGAAAGAATCTCAAAAATAATTTAGTCCAATTTCCTACATTAACAGGTGAAAAAAATTTAAGTCTACTAGGAGTGATATGACTTGACCAAAGCAAGTTATTGAAAGCCTTAATAATAGAGAAAGATCCTCACTTCCAATCTAGTTCTCTTTTCACTTTACCAAGAGTTTCCGAACTATGTTGCACAGCACCAGTTAGAATCACTGCAATTTGATCAATCCATCCTCTTCTTTTAAAAAATACTTAAACAAGAGATTGTTAATCTAGGATCCATGAAAGAATCTGTAAACCACCAAAATTATATACTAATTTTTAAGCATATGTTGTATTTCTAGGGAGAGTAAGATCTTTAATCGTATGCTTAAATATATCTTATTCTTAAAAGGATTCAGCGATATGATTAAAAAAAAAATTAAGCCTTTCTTTTATACCTAGCCTATGTTATAGGCTCCTTCCCACTCTCTCCTCCTCTGTGAGGAATTTATTGGCCAAAATCTTATTTTTACACCACTATGTCTTTAATGTCACCTTTTTGGTATGAATTTTAGCAAATGCTGTGATTAAGAGAATGACTCTGGAATCAACTGACTGAACTGACATCCCAGCTCAATTACACTTAATAAGTCTGTAATCATCTTCTGACAAATTAACTAGATCTGTGTCTCAGGCTCACTTTCTGTGAAGTGGTAGTAATAACAGTATCTTCTCAAATAGTTGATATGAGGATTTCATGATTTAAAATTAAAAAAGAGCTTAAAACAATGCCTAGCCCATAAAGTGTTATGTATAAACTATCATTAATAATCTATTCTTAAACATTTTTTAAATTAGTCTTTCATTTATTTGGTAAAAACAGACAACACTGCTACTACACTGTATCTCCAACCTACTACAATTGACATTGGGTAGATCCAGGAAAAATTTCTTGAAATTCCTTTGAACTATTTTCTAATCATATTTTGTCATTCCTTTCCTAAAAATTATTTCATTAATATTTCTTCCTGCCTCTATTTCTGCAATCAATTCTTTTTCACTGAGCCCCAACAAGACATTCATCCAAAAGTCCTTGAAAAGACCAGGATAAATTAAAATTTCAAAGGACTGGCCTATTAAAAAAAAGTTTTCTGATTGTATGAGGGACTCATTTTATGTATATTTTAAAGCTCAGCAAATTCTTCCTCTATTTCCCATAGCTCTTGTTAATCGCCTTTTCTAAGCTCGTCGTTTGGCATACATAAACCATAGAAATATTTAATTACATGCTTCCCACAATTTCCAAGCTCTTATCTGTACTGTAAAAAAGTTTTGACAGTAGAGATTTTATTGCTAATGTCTTTTATTGCATAGTTTAAAACTATGTCATACAATTATAATTTAAGGTAAGAAATACAATAATGTTGGGCATAAACCCAAGATATCAAAACAAATAAGATACATAAAATGGTTTTGTATCTATTACTATATAATAAAAAGGCAGATTTAAATTCTGATACAATAGAAGATATTTTATAATAAAATGTCAAATAGTTAGGATGTATTAACATTTAAAAATAAAACTGCCTTATAACCATTGCTCGTATTTAACCAGAAGAAAAAATATGCTTATCAGCAAAATACAAACAAGAGGGAAGTGATTGGATGGGATAGTTAATGGACTTTAAACGACAGATTTCATAAAATAACATTAAACATGCACCTCTACTCACCATGTAAAGCCCAAACAAAGCTCTCATATTTCTGTTGTTCAGTTTCAGTGCCTGTGCAAAATACTTTCTTGAAAGTTCGAGGTTTTCAAGTCCACCTTGGGTATATTTAACCTGTTAAAGATTGCAGAGTGCTGAAACCTGTTTATTTTACTACTCTGAAATATAGCATGTTTCATCATACCATAAGCATTAGTAATTGAAACAGATATTCTGTAAACAAATACAAGATGTTAAAAGAATTCATCTTAAAGTTGTTAAAGACAAATTTTAAAGCATAACCCCCCCCTAAGAAACCTATTCTATGAACATTAAGATCACAGAGTATTTTTTAAAACAAAGTGCTGTCGAAAAAGCCAATATAATTTCTTTTTTAGCTGCCTTTTTAATGTCTCACAATTTTATATTTTCTATTAGTAGCATTCTAAATCTATACTTACATACTGAGTTGCTCTTTTCTAGTCACCTTGACATTCCTTATTAATGAAATGCTTCTAACCTTACAGCATTCAATTGTATTACTATTCTTAATAGTAAGGTAAGTATTTTTTACTTCCAAAAATATTAATCTTAATATGAATGTCCTAGAATATGGATTTAAAAATCATAATCATTGTAAATATCTCAGAAGCCATTAAATGGTAACAACTGTGGCATCATTAGTTCATGATTAGGAAAGAAAATATACAATAAAAAATACAAAGAATTTCACTGTTTTAAGTGCTTTTCTTTTTAAAGTCATATTCCCATTATAATATTAAAAATGTAAAGCTTTTACACCTCTAAGTCAGTTTTTATGTCTTAAACATCTATATACATGCCTCACATTAAAGACATATTCTTAGCTCCAAAATGATATCTAACACCAACAAAAATAAAATCATATACAACTGTTGTTTTTGAAAGCACTTACTTCAGCATACTGCTGACAGTATAAGTGGTTGTGTGGATTAGTCATCATTAGCTCCTCTAAACAAAAGGCTGCTTTAGCATAGCTGAAAAGTATGAAGAGGAGAAATCAATTTTAAAACTCACATATACCATCTTAGCTAAAATAAAAATAATTTAAAACAATGCTTGAAAATAATTTTAAAATAATTTTAGTGATGTTAGACATTTTATTCCCAAAATTTAAATAGCTTCATTAATAAATACTTGCTATGCTGAATACTTAATAATAACAAATAACAAAGGTTTAAATTCTAAAGCAGCCTATGAACAATCAGTAGATACTACATTCTTAAAACTGAGTCACTATTATGACATCCAAACATTATTCAAAACACAGACTTCAAAACCCTGGATCAGCTTACACAGAAAATAACTTCAAGTCCATTGATCACTTGAATAAAATATTCAAATAGCTAAAGTGTAAAGAGGAAATAAACATTTTATTAAATACTATCTATTCACAAAAATCCTTTACTGACACCCATCTACCAACATATTCTATTTTAAAGACTTTTCATTACTTGTCAATACGAAATTATAATGAAGTTATAAATTTTTAAACCCATGAAAAATAGATCAAGTTAATGGTTTTGATATGCACTCTACTACTATTTCATCATGTGGTAAAGAAACAAACATCCTGCTAAAAACTTGAGGAGAGGACTGCTACAAAGGGCTCTGGAAAAATGGTTTTATACCACATGACTAATTCTCCTCAATGTATTTTATAAGTTTAAGCAATGTGAATATCGTCACTATTTACTATTTATAGGAAATCCTAAAGAACACAGGTGTTGTAAAATCTATTTCCAATAAAAGGTGATGACAGTACCCAAGAGAAAAAGACCACCTACGGTTATTTTTGGCATTTGTCACCAATATACAAAGCTACCTATCTTTATACTAAGTCTAATATACTTAGTTTTCAAAATACACATGCTGCAGTTTCACATACGTGTACTGACTAATAACAGTTAACTTGTATTATGTGCTCATTAAGTATCATACACTTCTCTAGGTGTGTTGTATGTATTAATTCATTTAATCCTACCAAAACCCTGGGAAGTAGGAAATTATCATCATTTTATAGTTGAAAAGGCACAGAGATGTAAACCGAAACCTAGGCTATGCCACTCCAGACAGCCTACTCTTAACCACTATGCATACTGCCTCTATGCACTACACACAGTGAAAAATCGTGGTAATGACGGTAATGATGAAGAGGTCAATGGTAACATAAAAACGGGTACAACAATCAAACCCAAAGGGCCCGAGAAACCAAAAACACCCTATAGATTACCAAAAATCATAGCATTTTAGATTTATACACACATACTGTTACCAAGAACCATACAGCTATTTATTAGCCTTTTTCATTTTTATACCCAAAACCTAGCACTGATTCCGAATATGTGATAGGTATATAATAAATGACTGAACAAATGACTGAATAAATGTCTAGAACAAAAGTATTATAACTACCTATCTGATATATATTTATCATTCTATAAGAGAAGAAAACTCAACTTTATCAAAAGGACAGTTCCTTCTAAATATAGTTCCTTTTACTAAGATGATCCAAAACTCATATTAATGTTAAGAATAAATGTTCTTACAGATTTAAATGGGTTGAGCACAACTGTGACTCTGGTTTATATACAACATAAAGTAAGTTAAAATAGGCAGGTATGAGTTTCTACTGAAAAATGAATGCCAAGATATTTTTCTCAAAAATTATTTAGTATCACATACAGAAGAGGATCCCTTCCCTCAATTTTACAAAGTATAAAATCAAACTAATTTTGTGGATAAAGTATAGAATCAAATAAACTTAGAGCTGAAAGGAGCAGATGATCCAATACAGTTTTCTCAACAGAGGTTCACTCAAGAGTATTTAAACCATACGGCAAGTGACTTGAGTCTCAATTCTCCCAAAAATGATACATAGCCAAATGCATAAAAAAGTTAATTCATTACATACAATGACTCAATGATTAGAGAATTAAAATTATTTGAATCAACTTAAAATAACTACTAGTATTAGTATGTTATTAGAGTCAATAACTAAAGTTTCAAAGTTCTGTTCCTCACAAAAGCATTTGTATAGGTTACAGATCTATCCCTACATTGCTTTATCAACACCACGATTTTTCCTTATAGGATTTTGATAATTCCATTTGTTATAGAATTTTATAGTACGGCTGGACCTACAAAAAGGAACCAGTCACAATCATAATTAACTTATATTATTAATTGCTCCTTGCGGATATAACATCTAGTCTTAACTACAAATCAAAAAAAATTAAAAGTCTTTGTTCAAGATACATGTATTTGTTTATAATACATATCGGTAGTAATAATGCGTATTTTAACTAATTTTTTATATTTAGAACAAGTAAAATGTCTCAATATGGTCAACTAGTGTAATATATATCACTGCAATCACCTAATAGAAACTAGAATTTATAAATCAGAAGTAAATTTAAATAAAGGAAACAAAGATATTCAAAAAAAGTACGTGGCAGAATTCTATATCTTCTTTAACCTCTGTAACAACAATGAATAGGCTTATATAAACGTTCTACTTTGGAAATTTATTTGGAGTAAAAATTCTAGATCTATAGTAGCAATGCTGCCTGTGACCTATTATATTTAAAAGAGCTTACTCTTACTTATTCCTATGCAAAAAGAACGCCAAAATGATAAATATATCTAGCAACTCCTAAATTGCTACATTTTGCCACTGCCCACAAAACTGACATCCCATAGTAACTTACCTCTCCTACCAAAAACAAACGGTAAAAGGAAAAAACCCCACCTACTACAATGACTTGCTCAAATAGGTTAAATGCATTAAATGAACAGATTCTGATTTCATATAGTTTCAAAAAAACCTGGAGATATTTATTTCCACTCACCTTACACCTGAATATTCCCTCTGTGTTCAATAAGAAAAAATAAATGGTCACTTTGTAAATAACAGGCTTCAAGACCAAAAAGAGTTCTGTAAAACAAGCTAAAAGGGGAGGCTGAACACAATTATCATTTCCCCTAAAAGGAAATTACTTTTCAGGTGCTTTTCTGTCTTAGTATTTCTTGATTTCTTGGGATTTTTCAGTTCATTTCTCTTAAGTATACATTCAACTCTATGAACTCTTTAGAGACTCAAAATAAAGCAAAACTGAATGTGGACATTAACAAGGTGAACCAAATAATAATAATAAATTTAATTATAGGTTAAAAATAAAGTATAGCCTATTTTAGAACTGAATACAGAACTATTAGAAACACATGCAAAAAAATAGAAAAAAGAAAACAGAGCTGATATACTTATGTAGTTCTTAGAGGACATGAAAGCAATAAAAACATATAATCTGACTACATAAAAATATAAAGTTTCTATAAGTTAAAAAATCAATATAAAAAAGATATATAGCAAACAAGGATATATTTTTGACAAGACAAAGGTTCATACCATTTGTATAAGGAGCTATTAAAATTTTTTTAAAAGTTGTAACCAATTTTCACCTAACAAAATTTACAAAGACTAAAAAGAATGATAGCACCCAGTGTTAAGGGGATGCTAATAATTGCTTATGTGACAGTAAACTGATACTACCTTTCTGGTGAAGAACTAGGAACGATTTATCAAAACTACTAAAAATGTGCGTATCATATAATCAAGTAATTCTAAGAATTTAGTCCAAGGAAACAAAATAATTAATACAGAATTATAGTAAAAATGAAAAAAAAAGAAAAAAAAAAGCTTTCTATTCCCCTAAGAAACTGATTAAGAACACTAGAATACATTAATAAGATGGAATAATATAAAGCCATTAAAATCACATTGTGAAATATTTATTGTGATAGGGAATGCTATCAAAACATAACTAAGTGAAAAGCATAAGCTATAAAAGATAATTCTATCTTAGTATCTATTTCAAGAGGTACTGAAGAAAAATATTAAATATAAATTGTAGATAAGTTAAGATGATGCAACTACACTCGATTTGGTCTTTACTCTTTATTGTGTTTTTCAAATTTTCTTCATTAGGTATTTCTTTAATTTAAAAAATTCCTTGATTAATCCGAAATTTTTTTAAAGCTTTTAATCACAACATCTTTAAAAGGCACAAAAACATTTTAAGTAACTGTCATCTGTTTTAGGGACAAAATAAAACTAATGTTGATTGTTTCACTGCACTCCAACAATTCAGTTTCATGTTATTTAAATTATATACTGTATACTTTACAAATGTGGACTTTAAAGCTATGAAAAATGGAACACCTGAAATTAATATAGCACTGTATGTTAACTACACCAGAATAAAAATAAAAATAAATTTTGAAAAAAAAGCTATGAAAAATGGAAACATTACCATTTAAGCCAAATGTACCACCACTCTGACATACATAAGAGAATCTTAAGTACATTTACATATGTGATTATATAAGCACACATACATCTATATGAACATGATTCAGGACAAAATTTCCTAATTGGAAAAAAAAAGATTCTGACAGCCAGAGCACAGAAGAGAACTGAAGAATGGTTTCCAGAATACAGTACACATTCATTAAATCACAGCTATTACTTTTATTTTAGCTTCCGGTTTTACTAGAAATATGCAGATGACTACCTTAATTCTCCATTTCACATTACACATATAGCCCTAGGCAAAGGAAGACATAGTATCTTCATTCTATTTTATTTCCTGTGTCAGCTATTTGTAGTACGACAATGAGGTTAACTATTCATACACCGTAAGAATATGCGCAAGAGACTATGATTCTATTGCCTCAAAAAGAAGAAACAAAACAATGTGATATACTTCTGATTTAGAAGAACTAAGGGAAAAAAGAAAAAAATCCTGCCTGTAGATGGAGGTTAGCATTAATGCTGCAATATTAGAAAACACGCACTAAGACCTAAGACGAAGCTAATCCTCTCACACTGGGATTTCCTCCTGTCACCGCATCAATAAAAAAGCTAACAAAAACATTAAATATCCAATAAGCAAGTTCCTACAGCATTCAACATTCTTGATTATTCTTGGTCTTTTACCCAGGCAACAGAATGCTTCTACTTTGGAAGAGTTGATTCTCTTAATACTAAGGCTAATAAATGCATACAATTGGCAGAATTTTTAAACAGCAGGGAGTATAATACTCTTTGTATATTAGAACAATTTAGACTCTAAAAATTCACAATTTTGAATCACTAAAAATAGACTTAGTTCAGCAAATGTAGACCTTTACAATTCCAAAGAATCCATCTGTATTTGAAAGAAAAACCTGTTTCTCAAACAAAAATAATTTAGCAAAACACAAATGACCTAATTAAAGCAATACGCATATTATAACCAACAGATGATTTCTTTTCATTTATTTACTTTGTTCATTTAAAATGACATGATTCACATCCTCTCACCAATTCTTCAGAAACGTCTTCTGGACTTATATAATAGTTATAAAAACTTCACTCCTAGTAAAATTTACAACTTACTCATGTTCATTGATATAAAGTTCTGCAAGTTCATGCCAGGCCTCTTGGTCCCCAACAAATCTGGTGAGAGGAAAGGGGAAAAAAAGTGTGCAGATATTCTGTAAATGAACAGCATGGAGGCAAAAAGGAAAATCAAATGCAAATTCCATTTTAATTAAAAAAGATTTATCAGAATAACAAAACACAATCCTCTTGTAAGACACTCACTGTTCCAGATACTCATTCAGTTCCCGAATGGCCTCCACATTTTTCCCCTGGGCTTTTCGAATGGCAATCTTACGCTTTCTTGCAGCCTATGGGTTGACATTAATAAAGGATTAGGCCCTCATGATTCCCTGGGTTTTTGTAAAGAAGGTAATTTGACTGTGCAAATTATTATCTCAATGCCAGTGAAATTCCATTGTAGAACTACTGCTTAGTGGGAGTTTATAAACATACCCCATGACATCCCACTGGGGAATTCAAACATTCCTCTAACAATCACATATGCTTTACTTTTGATGTACACAATGTATGCATCATTTCATTCAAATAAATAACCATCCAGATTCTGATAATTACAAGCCAGCAGGGAATCCTAATCTTTACCCAGCCTAAAGTCCTTTACTCTGTCTCATTCATAAGATTTGTATGTTAAGAGATAGAAGGATAATGGAGATTAGAAAAAAAAAAATCTCACCATGGCCACTTGAATGTCATTATAAAATATAGCTCCTGATTACTATTTTCAGTTTTAAGAGAAAAATCTACCTGTAAGTCTTTCAAGAATAACACAGGACCTGAAAAAAAATATTTTATAAACAGACAAAACTTTTAAACTTGCATTTTAAAGTTTTTAAAATGAAAAAATATCAGTCTCATTTATGTATGCATTCATCAAATATGTACTGAACATCCACTGTTTGACAGGTACTGTGCAAAACAATGAAAATATGAAGATAAAAAAAAGAACAGATAATTCCTCATTATCTCATGAGAGACTCATGAGAAAAAGACACATCAAATAAAAAGACAATGATAGAGATATCTAGGATGTCGTGGCAACATGGAGGAGAGCCTAACACAGGCTGCATCAGAACAGAGGTGGTGTAAGGGCTGGAAGCAAAGAGGGCCTGAGATGTGACACCTGTACTGAAATAGAAAGAGCAAGGAGATGTTAAAAAAAAGCAAAAGAGGGAATTGTGTGGAAGATACGGCATAGGTGGAGGAACACAGAACAAAGGCAAAGAAGACAGCAACAGTGTGTATAATCAAGACTATCCATTTGAGGTTGGAGTTAACAGGCACTGAAGAGCACTACATAAATTATTAAATTTATATCTCTTCCATCTCTGTTTTATCTGTTTAGCAGACAGCTAAACAATAAAACGAACAAAAGCTATAGCCAAGTTAAGTTTATTAATTATAAACATGATTGCTATTGTTTCATATAATACACACTCGACAAGATGCAGACAAGGGAAGTAAAATGAATGGGGCCTCTTTAGACAAATGGAGCTACCTGTCATGGGTAAAAAAGGTGGGGGTTTTGCTTTGAAAAAGTGAAAAGTCAAGAAATCAGAGAGAATCAAGAGACTCCCAATAAATAAGACCATGAGTGATTTTTATAATAACAATGATAACAACATATTGGCAATAAAAAATGAAATGTGTTAAAAAATGTATATGCTTGATTATTCAGCTCATGCCGAAGGCCTAACACAATGCCTGCCAAATGATAGTACTCAAATATTTATTTTTGGAATAATTTCACTATGTACACCAATAAAAGTGCCATAATAAATGTACCATTTAAAAAGCCTCAAGTATTCAGAAAGAAAGTAAAAGAAAAGCTCTACAAGTTAACTCAATCCTAAAGGCTTTATGAAGAATATCAGACTTCAAATGACAGCCTTCTCCCAAGTTCTTCTGAAAATAGGTGATGGATAAATTAATATATAATTAAGAAACTAATTTCTTTTGGATATATTATATCTAATTTCACCAACCCAACATCGTTTGAAACATATCTAACTCTTTATTCCTTTCATTCATCATACTACTACTACTTCTACAGACAATATGGTAGAACAGAGTCCACATTTTAAAATAAGAAAGACAAGAAATAAATTCCAACTCTTGGCACTTACCAGCTTTCTAACCAAAGGCAAAAATTCTACCACACATGCTGACATAAGAACCAATTTTTATTTATCATGATAGTTTTAAATGAGCATTAAGCAGGCATTTCATTTCTGGCCAAGATGGGATCAGATTTACCCTCTTGCCTAAACCAACCAAAGAACTAGATTAAATACATGAAATAATTTTTAAGGCACAGGACAACAGGCAACAAAGAACAGTGATCCCCGAGAAGCTAGAAACAAATGAGGCAAGCCCTATTTTTATTGCCCTGCCTCACTATTTGAGAGAGTTTCAGGGGTCCTGTGCAAGAAGAGAAAATCAGGTTGAGTTCAGTGGACTAGTGAGTTGAGGAGAAGGAGCTGAGAGCCCAGGAAGGTCAAAGGCTAGAGTTTGTAGACATAGCACTGGAGAGGAAAGAATACAGAATAAAAACTCTAGATTCCCCTTGAATTTCAAGGGCTTCCCTTGAGTACTCAGTTTGTACTGATCAGTGCATGTGTGTGAAAAAAACTACCCAAAGCCAAGGAAAGAACCACCAGAAAGGTTTAGGGGGAAGTGTCTGGAGCTCACGCAGGGCTGGGAATAGTGCCTCTTCCTACCAGACTGACTGGAAAATGCCATCAGTCCTGTGGCACTGGCTACAGTACCCAGAAGGAATGTAATGGGGAATAACTAGCTAGCCCTATAAGCACTTTCTGCACCTCTCTAACAGAGACCCAAAAGAATCAAATAGTTTTCAAGTAACTTAATTATATCCCAAAAGAAAGCTCAACAACATATTTTGGGAATATAAAAATGGAAAGGAGCAAAGAAAATTTTTGAAGATGATAGTTTTGTTCACTACCTTGATTGTGGTGATGGCTTCACAAGTGTATACAAATGTCAAAACTTATCAAATTGCACATCCTACTTAAATATATGCAGCTTATTCTACATCAATTATATATCAGAACAGTTTTAAAATAGTATTAATTGGACTAAATGTTAAATAGAGTCTTGAATATTTATCAATTTCCATTTATTCTTTCTTATAGTTTTTTTTTCCTATAAAATATGCCAATGTTCTGAATTTTTCTAAATGTCTTGTTTGGATCAATCTTTGCAAATGTCAGTTTAAATCTTAAAAATGAAAACTGTCCCACATTTTATAAGTGATTTTAATAACAGAATTCCTATTATAAAATATAAAATATTAATAACCACGAACAATTCTTCATCAAACTTGCTACATGCCTTCTGTAACATTATGTACAAGGGGGCCAGCCAGCAGTTCTTCCTGATACTATTGTCATATCTTACAAAATAAGCTATGGGGCAGGGGTGGTGGGGGGAGGGATACTAAGGAAAGGATTAAAGGATTAAGGTCTACCAGCAAAATACAATCTACATCTCTCCTACTGCAGATGCTGGGACTCAGAAAGAAACAGACCATTGGCCAACAGAAGGAAAGCAGTGTTCTGGATTCTTCTAGGGCTTATGTCCATAACCCTGGGAAATGTGACATTCTAAAAGCATCTTCACTCTTGGCACAGAGGCAAAATTACATCTAATTCCAAAACAAAACTTCAAATATTTGATAAATCACAATAGGTAGTTCATAATTCAAGGTAAAATCTGATCTTTCTGAAATACAAAATTCAACTAAAAAGACAATAATTATCATACCTCCTTCTGAAAAGTATTCATTCAACAAGTATTCACTGAAGGCCTACCATATGCTAGGCATTAGTTCATACAATGGACATACATTTTTCTCTCAAGGAGCTTTCAAAGAAGAAAAGCCTACTTTTATTTTAAAAGCAAGCAAACAAAAAACTGACTGGTGCTTAGGCAAGCTAAGGGATAAAAGCTCAGTGAGCCTACTCCAATATTTGACTCTCACGGGTTAATGACTAAAATTCTCACATCTGAGAGTTACCCTTCTAAAAACCATTCACAGCTAAAGTAATTTTAATTGTTTGCATACTTTTACTGCAAAATACTCTTTGTACAATAAACCAATTCACAATTTAGTATAAAATATTGTTCCTCAGAACCCCAATTTTCCTCAGAGGTCAATGAGTAGGAAGTAGGGAGAGGTTAACTATATAGAGCACCAGAACCATGCCCTTTCTTCAACAAGAACAGAAATAAAATGAAAAACATTAAAGGAGGCAGTTCAGAAAGAAATCAAATGGCTTTTTAAGCATATTAAAAGACATTCAACATCAATCATAATGCAAATTATAACAAGATAATGTTTTTTTTACCAATTAGACCGGCAAAGGTTAAAAACAAAAAAGCTGATAGTATACCATGTGGGAGGATACAGGAGAAGACGCACTCTCATAACCACAGAAATGAATATGGATAGCCAAAATGCCTTTGTGGAAGGAAGTTTGGTAACATCTATCAAAATTTAAAATGCATGGACCTCCAGACTTAGATTCCAGAGTAGGAATCCATCGTACACATTACATTCACTGCAACACTGTTCCTGGGAGGAAGATATCAGAATCAATCTAAGGGTTCAGCAAGGGAGACTTACTTCAAGAAGTAAGTTTTTCAAGAAAGTGTTTTTCATACATCATGCAACGCAATGCTATGCAGCTATTCAGAGGACAATGTAAGGATGTGCTGACGTATAGCATGATCTTTACAACGACTGCAAGGTAAATAAGCCACCTTTTGCATTTCCAACAACTCTCTCTGTCAAAAAGGGTGTACACCGATGCACACGTACATATTTGTGTGTGCACAAGGGAAAAATCTCTGGAAGAATACATAAGAAATTATTAACAATGTTTGCCTAAGTGAAGAAGGATAAGAGATTGGGGTGAGAAGAAAGACTTATTTTTCAAATATTCTTCTGTTTGTAATTTTTAACATGTGTATGTATTACATTTTCAAAAAAATATTTCACAACCTTTTAAAAAGATGGGGGGAGTCCATTTCAGCACCCTCCCTAAAGAAAATTTGAAAACTTCCTTTCTAATCACTTTATTCTTTCTTCCCTAGGTAGACTTGGTACTTAAATAGTGCCAAGGATTCATTCATGAGATATGAGGACTTTCCCTAGTCCATCATCTTTGTTTCATTTCAACCACATTCATCCTTCAAGAGCTGCAAGGCTCAAAAATCACACAGCAGGTAACTAAGAATTGAATAGTCTATTTCAAAGTCCATAACCTGTTCACTAAATCACTCTGAATCCCTAAGCATAAAGTCAAGTGGGTGTCGAATTTGTTCTTTTATACCCAGCATCAAGCATACTGTAAACACTCAACAAATGTTTTTTTGAAGGATTAATGAATGCATGGGAGAGGGAAGGAGAACTCCTTAAAGCCTGAATGAACAACCTCATTTCTATACTCTATATCTAGAAACACAGAGGCACAAAACCAGTAATAGAGTCATATGATCACTTTTATACAATGCAAAGAAGAACTACAGTGTAAAAGCTTGAATTATACCTATGGATGAGGATGAAACTAGACTTTCCCACCTTTGAGGTAATACTTTACAGTTGCTTTGAAAAAAGAAACTGTGATGTCTTCTATGCTGCCACTTAACTGTTTAATGTAAGTGAAGTCTTCCCCTACTAGACTTAATTAGTTCTAGGTCTTACATGGTTTTCTTATCTCCCTCAAAGTCTACCACAGTGCTTTCTACGGATACACTAACAGAAAGTGTCTTTATTCTTTGTAATACCAACATTCTGGTGGCTCATGACAGATCTCAATAAACATCTACAGAAGGACAGAAGGGACTAAGGGGACATTAGGTAGGGACAGTATTTAATGAAAGAATAATACATTTAGCAAAGCTTTTAGTCACCTTGTTTGAAAAGGTTTACCTAGCAACTTAGGGACTTAGTTACTACCACATGGTCTATGAATGAAACCATATGGGTTTTTCTTTTAGTCAATTTTAGAGCTACAGAATATGGAAAGTACTACAAATGCAGAAAAATAATCACGTATTATCTTAGATCCTGAAAAAGTGAAATAACTTATTAAAAATATCTCCAACTTGAACTGACATAGAAGTAAAATGTTTTGACTCCTAATTTCAAGAAAATAAATCAAAAGCTATTGATTTTTAACCTGGTATTAAAAAAAATATGAAACAAACTTTTTTCAGAAACTTGATTTCCTATATGAAAAATGAATACCTTTGAAATTGCAGTGAAGTCTTATAACTGAAATAAGTACATGGGAAAAGCTTCAGGAAAAGAAAAAGGGTGCTGTTTTATTAAAACAGGTGGTTAGTGATTAGGATAGTTAAGATTAAAAAAATTACTCAAAACTTCCCAATTTTAACTCTTTTATTGGAAATATGTAGATAAACCAACAGAAGCTCTATTTTTGATTTTTTTTTTTAATAATGGGTAGGCTTGCAGCTCTGTCAGAACTTTTCCCTGAACTTTGTATATGCTGAGAATCCTCACAAAATAATAAATCCTTGCTATTCAAATATCTACCTCTACCTCCCCACCTCCAGCCCTCCCTCCAAAAAGACCTAGGAAGTTTCCAAAGATCCCATCCCTGGGATGGGATAATATAAAGCAAAAATCTAAACCATTTCACTATACATAACCACACTGTGTAACTTACACAATGTTACTCGTCAATTCTATCTCAATAAAGCTGAAAAAAGACTATCATTTAAGCAATAGATCTAACTATCACCACGGAGTATCAGAAGGGACAAGCAGACATCAGGGATTTATGACCAATGAATGTCTGGGATAAATGCTAACTGAATACTGCACAGTTCAATATTAAATAATTGCCCAATACAGCATAAATAATTTACTTAAATTAAGTAAAATAGCTAATTTCAATTATTAAGTATATCTGCAACTTTTAATCCACAATTATACATTAAATGATTTTTTTAAAATGTGTATTTTTAATGAAATACTTGCCAAATAAGAGAAAACTTTCATGTATTTGTATTGTGTTAATATAACAATATCTCCTTCTATAAAGGACAAAACAAACTCAAACTGGTTTTTGTTTAAAAACTTAAAAAATATGGGTCGCCTGGGTGGCACAGCGGTTACGCGTCTGCCTTCGGCTCAGGGCGTGATCCCAGCGTTATGGGATCAAGCCCCACATCAGGCTCCTACGCTATGAGCCTGCTTCTTTCTCTCCCACTTCCCCTGCTTGTGTTCCCTCTCTCGCTGGCTGTCTCTATCTCTGTCAAATAAATAAATAAAAATCTTTAAAAAAAAAAAATGACTTTATTTTAGCAGGGATATGTGTGCGTGGACAAAAAAAAATTGAAATGCCTGACATGTTATATAAAATCTCTCTAATTTTGCATTGAATAAAAAGGTAAGTCTGAAGAAAGCCATTATGCAAAAATAGTAAACTAAAATGTTCTCAAAATTAAAAAAAAATCTTCAGGGTATTTTAAAAACAAATAATACTATATAAGTATATTTGGAACAAATAATCCATCCAATATACTGATATATTGTTCAACTCAGGATAAAGTAAAGATGTTATCATATGGGAAACACAATATATATATATTTCTTCTTTATACATATGTACATATATGTGTTCCTATTCAAGTATAAGGCAGAAAAAGCAAAATCAACTCAAAACATCTTTATTAATTCCATATACCAATTACTATGATGACTTCATTCATTTTTCTTTGAGACAACTAAAATATAACTACCCAAAACAAGTTATTTTATCATAAACTTAAAATATTACAAAATCACTGAGCTCTGCTGAGCTTTCTTGCAAACACATAAAATTAGTTCTTTCCAAATTTCCACTAGTTTCTAATAAGATATCCTATGAGTCGAATTTCACTGAAAGTTTTAAATCTATTTTAAAAATGTGGCCCAACATAACACCTGGTTTCGTATGTATTTTTCCATTATTTCAAAAACTGAATTAATATCACCTTTTAAAACAAAATTTAGACAATCTTCAGGACAATTCAGCTAACTTACAGTGTTAGTTGGATCTTCTTGTAAAATTCTATCATATAGTTGTATAGCATCGTCGTATCTATTTAAAAAGAAAAAAAAGCAAGAATCATTAAATTTTAGTGACAAATAGTAAATACAGAAAAAGATTTAACTGGCAGGACTTTAAATGCGTTTACAATTGCAATCCAAGTCTTTTCTGATCTTCACGTCAGCAGATATTTGCTACGGTATCATTTTTACAGAAAAAAATCATGTATATTTATATAAAAACTTACTTCAAAAATATAGTAATTCATGAACAACAAAAAAAAAGAGAGATGAACAAAAATACACTGATTCAATTTGGCCTAAATACAAAGGTAAAAACAAGCAACGTGAAGAGATACCTTTGTGGTCCTAGGTATACCTAGAGTTACAGCCAATAAAGCATAAGAACAAGTTTAATTTTAACAAATTCACAAGGAAATGATCTATGATTTAATTCTCCTTTAATGAATACTTATGATAGCTTTTCTTAGTTGAGCTGGTTCAGTTCAATTCACTAAGCACCTGTTAAATATATACCTGCAATACACTTCTCTGGGTTACAATCTTATTAAGGAAATAGTTAACAATTTATCAATGAAAAAAAATAATCAAATATTTCAGCATATGACTAATAAGCCAAAATAAACATTATGTGATAGGGAATCAAGGGGAAGGACACATCAGAAATCACATAAAGGACATCATATACTCTTATATCTGGGAATCTTGTTTAGGGTGTAAGGAACTAACTGATTCTGAAATTCCTTCCACAACCCCAACTCTACTCCTATCAATTTCTCCATTTCTAGATATAGATCTTTAAAGAAAACAAAAAACAATGTTTTAAAACTTTCACAGCAATGTTTCTAAAACTAGGAACAACAACTATATTCTTGAGATCTATTCATAAGTTTTCTAAGAGAGTTTTTTAATTTTATATTTTTCTCTCAATGATATTCAATATATGAATATTCTATATCATTATAATGATACATCTTTTAACTGAATACCGCCCCACAATTTTAGTGCCCAAGCCTCTTTGTGATTATGATCATGCTAGTAGGTAAGAATATTTTAACTGTAGCAGACAACTGAGAAAAATTAAAAGCAGACTTAACTTGTAAATGTGTTCATACCCTATGAAGGCTAAACAGCATCAATCAGACTTCAGTAGTTCAAATAAAATTAGTTTGGACCTCAAATACATGGTAATACAGGAGTATGCTAGCCTCAAAAGAACTTGCAACTAAATGGGGAAACCTAAAATAAAATCATTAAATATTAATAAAATAAAATAATGAAGTATATAAATAAGAACAAATTAAATGTTATACAGCAAGGGTTCTCACAAGACACAGGATGTGAGACTCCTCTGGGAATCTTTTTCCAACTACATAACCTCTGGAAAACACACTGGGAATAACAGAAGATGACAGGAAACCATTCATTTCATTGATGTAATGATAATCTTAATTTTAGTAGTTTTCTATGTTTTGGGTATTTTATTAGAGAACATACATTGTTTTTATAGTTGTACAAAAACTATACACATAGGGGCACCTGGGTGGTTCAGTCAGTTAAGCACTGCCTTTGGCTCAGGTCATGATCTCAGGGTCCTGGGATTAAGCCCCGTGTCAGACTCCCTGCTCAGCAGAGTTTGCTTCTCCTTCTCCCTCTGCCCCTACCCCCAGCTTATGCGTACTCTCTCTCAAATAAATACAGTTAAAAAAAAAAAAAAAAAAAAACCACTATACACATTAATTTAAATATATTTTTACTATAATTTAAAAATAGTAAGTTCTGTAAAAACTATGATGGTTAATTTTTCTAAGTGTGATATATCAACTTGAATGATCATGTGGTGCCCAGATTAAATATTATAAGGATGTTTCCAGTGAGATTAGCATTTGAATCTGTGGACTCAGTAAAACAGATAGCCATCCCCAATGTGGGTGGACATTACCCAATTCCTTGAGACCCTGAATAAAACAACTGCAGAGGAAAGAGTTGTTCACCCCTTTTTACTGCCTCACTACTTGAGATGGGACATCTCATCTCATCTTCTCCTGCCCTCAGTTTGGAATTTACACCATTGGCTTCCGTGGTTCTCAGGACTTTGGACTTGGACTCAGAACCAACTACAGCACCAACTTTCCTAGGTCTCCAAGTTGAAGACAGCAGATTTTAGGACTGCTCAGCCTTCATAATTGCTTCATAATAAATCTGTCCCTCTCCCTGTGCATCCTCCCTCCCTCCTCACGCCTATATATGTACAGCAAAATCCTCGTGGTTCTGTTTCTTCAGAGAATCCTAATACACCAAAAGTCCGCAAGAATTTACCTTTAGTCAGCAATGTTCTCAAACCTACTTGTCTATTCTCCTGTAGGGCTTCCTTTAAAAGAAAGATCTGGATCACATCCCTAATAATCTCAGTGATCTCAATGAAGTGGGGAGTAGGCAGCTACCTATTTTTTTTAAATACCACAGATCACTCTAATTCACATATTCGTGTATGGGAATCAATGATTAATGGTCCTATGTAATAAAGACACACAGTAATCATTGTTTCAGGAAAAAAAAACAGCAAGACCTTACTGAGTAAATGATTACATAAGTTTCAATTAAAGACTAAGGCTTAAAGAATCAGAGTTCAGTAGATCTCTTAGAAAACTTGATTTAAGAGTAAATTATTGTTATATCATTTTTTTGTATGGTTGGAAGGTGGGTAGAGGGATAGTAACTATTAAAACGTGTGCTTTAGAAACTAGTACCTCTCAAACCTTTACAAGTTAATTTTAAAAGTCATTCATCTTAGCACTGGGTGTTATACACAACTAATGAATTGATGAACACTACATCAAAAATTAATGATGTACTATATGTTGGCTAATTGAGTTTAAATAAATAAAAAACAGAAAAATAAAAAAAATCATTCATCTTGGACTCTGGGATGTGTTTGGCTATTCACACATTTTAAGAATGGTCTAGAATTTTATACTATTTGAAACAAAACAAAAAGTCATATTAGAGTAGAACACTGATTCAGGAACAATCCTTTGTAGATTTCTTCCCTCTGTCCTTTGATTCAAAATTACTTTCTGCTAATGTAAAATAGTACTATTTTATTTATTTTTATCTATGCCCTTCACTTGCTTACAGAGACGATCCAATGAGATTAAACTGTACATATACATAAACACATAAGCCAAAAGCTAAGGAATAAAGGGGTTAAAAAAAATTCTATCAATACATTCCGTTCACTAAAAGCTACTATAACTGAGGTACAAGTTAACTCTGTCTTACCTAAAACACCAAATTAAAACACTGATGAAAGAAACTGAAAAAAATCAAAAGATATAAAAGCTCATGGACTGGAAGAATACTGGTAAAATTTTCATACTACCTAAAATAATGTAAAGATTCTGTGCAATCCCTATCAAAATTCCAATGGCATTTCCCACAGAACTAGAACAATCTCAAAATTTGCACGGAATCACAAAGGACCTTGAATATCCAAAGCCAACCCGAGCAGTAAGAACAAAGCTGGAGACATTGTACTTCCTGATTTCAAACTATATCACAAAGGTATAGTAATCAAAACATTATGGTATTGGCATAACAGCATAAACTGATGTAACACATAAATTAATTTAACAACAGAAAATCCAGAAACAAACCCAAACATACATGGCCAAATAATTTACAAAACAGAAGCTAAGAATATACAATGGAAGAAGGATAGTTTCTTCAATAAACGGTGTTGGAAAAACTGAACAGCCACGTGCAAAAAATTAAAACTGGACCACTATCTTTACACCACACACAAAAATCAACTCAAAATGTATTAAAGACGTCAACATTAAGACCTGAAATAGTAAAAATCTTAGAAGAAAACACAGGCAGTAAGCTCCCTGATGTCAGTTTCGGTGATGACTTTTTAGATTTGACACCAAGAGCAAAAGCCAACAAGAGCAAAAATAAAGAAGTGGGACCACATCAAACTAAAAAACTTCTGTACAACAAAGAAGACATTCAACAAAATGAAAAGACAACCTACCGAATTGGAAAAAATATTTGCAAATCATCTGGTACTTGCAAATATCTGCTAAGGGGTTAATATCCAATACATATAAAAAAAAAAAAAACCTCATACAATCAATGGCAAAATAAACAAAAATCTAAGTAAAAAGAGGCACAGGAACTGAATAGACACTTTTCAAAGGAAGACACAGATGGCAAACAGATACATGAAAAGGTGTTTGACATCACTAATCACCTGGGAAATGAAAATCAAAACCACAATAAGCTATTACCTCACGCATATTAGAATGGTTATTATCAAAAAGACAAGACACAACAAATTTTGGCAAGTACGCAGAGAAAAGGAAACCCCTGTGCCCGGCTTATGGGAATGTAAATTGGCACAGACAGGTCATGGGATGAAAAACAGTATGGAGGTCCCTTAAAAAATTCAAAATAGAACTACCATTTGATCCAGCAATTCCACATCTGGGTATTTAACCAAAGGAAACAAAATCACTATCTTGAAAAGATATTTCCAACCTCATGTTCATTGCAGCATTATTTGTGATAACCAATACATGGAAATAACCTAAGTGCCCACTGACAGATGAGTGGATAAATAAGTCTGATATAATGGAATATTATTCAGCCATAAAAGAGAAAGAAATTCTGTCATTTATAACAACTTGGATGGACCTTGAGGGCATATGCTAAATGTAATAGAGAAAGACAAATACTACATGATCTCACTTATATGTGGAATCAAAAAGAACACAAACTCATAGAAAAAGAAAACAGATTAGTGGCTGCCAGAGGTGGGCAGTGGGGGTGGGCAAAATAGGTAACAATGCTCAAAAGGTACAAATTTCCAGTTATAAAATAAGTCCTCGGGATATAATGTACAGCATAGTTACTATAGTTAACAATACTGTGTTGTGTATGTGAAAGTTGCTAAGAGAGTAAATCTTAGAAGTTCTCACAAGAAAAAAATTTATAACAATGTATGGTGATGGATGTTTACTAAACTTATTGTGGTAATCATTTCACAATATACATAAATATCAGATCATTTCATACACCTGACACTAATACAATGTCAACTATATCTCATTAAAAAAATAATAACTTCTATACCTTGAATGCCTGAAAGGGTTCTACACAGAGGTCATTACTAATTCCCAAACAACCCTGGTAAGTTGATAATATTCTCATTTTGCAGAGGAATAAGGCTAAAAGGCTTAAATAAGTTAAATAATGTGTCAGATAAACAACTAATAAATCTTAGAAACAGGATATAAAACCAATCCTTACTCCAAAACACTATCCCATTTCACTAGGCCAGAGATGGTAAATGAATTGCACTCCTACGTCAAATCCTATTTATTGGGAGTAACTGGCAAGATTTATGCTGAGAAGCACTCTGACACTATTCTGAAACTCAGCAGCAAAAGATATTGCACAATTACTGATGTTGCCGTGGGGGTAGGAGGACCTTTTATCCAGACCCCATGTTTGCCATTTTAAAATGGGATTATACTATTTTTAAGATTCACTTACCTCTCCATGGCTTCAAATCTCATGCCAGTTAGTCTCTTGACTCTGTGACTGCCAGGGAACTGTCTTCTCAATTCCTGAAGACAAAACTGAAAAAATAATTGGTAAAAAAGACTTAAAGAGTAGTAATTACATTACATATACTAAATGGGCTACAAGGAATGGCCTATATAGTCTTCAGTGTATCTTCTTAAATCATTTCATTAGTGTACTCTAACATCATGAAGTGAAATTAATTGGTAACGAATCATGGCATAAAAGAAGAACTCTGAAATTACAGTGGGAGCAATAATCAGTTCTCAGACACTGATCATGCTCTTAACTGGGAAAATAAGCAGGTCATGGGATACACTAATAACTCTTCAGATACTGCCACATTACTCCTCCTTCATAATGTGTTAGGCCGAACTTAAACATTTATAACAACTTCCTGGCTTTTAGTTTCTATTATCTAAGCATTCTCTTGATAAAAAGTAAGCTCTCTGGCAGTACTCTCAAGTCCCAGAAATACTGTAACACTGTTTGCCCTGCTGAAATCATGTATTAATCAATCATTTGTCAGTACACATACCATGATTTGGGGTCATAAAACACTGACACCAAATCTATAGAGTACCAATCTCTTTTGGGAGATATCCAAAATTCATCCAACAACTTCAATAAATAAACAAACAAGTATTTTGAGCACCAACTATGTTCTCAGCAACATAGGAAGATTTTAAGAGTCTTGGAAGCACCAGAATGTTAAGGAATTATAAAAATGGTCCATTCTAGTGCCCCAAAGCATAAGTGATCAAAAAATACCTTTCAGTAGTGAAGAAACTATTAATTAGTAATCAAGTTATAACATGATCTGGAAGTATAGCTTCCAAGTATTTGGCTAAAAATCTGCCACACTAAGAAAAATATTCAAGTTAGTCAAAACTGAAGATGATGTTCGCTTATTTCTCTGACACCACACAAAACTCATACCATTTAGTCAATCAAGCTGTGTAGAAATTCTGAACATCAAAAAAAATACTGCATTACCAAAAAAGCTACCATTTAATTTGATCTCCTGCTTTGATTATCAGTATTATCTAATTTGATCTACTTTATCAAATGGCATCTGGCTACTTAAAAAACAACTCAATATTTCCCTTAAGATGTAAGCTGCCACCTCTGTGAATATTTAAAAGACTATTTCAGGGCTCAATTGGTTAAGCGCCCAACTCGTGATTTCAGCTCATGTCATGATCTCAGGGTCATGGGATCGAGCCCCAGATTGGGCTCTGCACTGAGCATACCGCCTGCTTGAGATTCTCTCTCTTGCCCTCTCCCTCTTACCCTCCCCCCTTAAATAGATAAATAAATAAATAGACAGACAATCGCATAGGTTCTGAAGGTAATCTAAAAGGTTTTACGGAATTTTTTTTTTTTTACTACTAGCAGCTCCACTAAAATTAGATGTATAGCCAAAATAACATAATTACCTTGGAAAAAAACAATGCTAATTCAGATATGCATATGTTCTCCTGGTATTTCTACTTTCTGTTCACATGTACTTCCTTTTTGGCTTAAATGAGGAAGTATCATGAAGTAGTACTTAAGAACTCACGATTACAGAACAACAGAACAAACAAAACCTCCACCTCCACTTCTTGATTTAGAAAATGAGTATAATGATAGTATCAGGCACAAATCAAATTAAGAAATAACTGAAGATTAAGTAAGTATGATATAAAGCATTTAGCACAGTGCCTATCACGAGTGTTCAAAAATACAGCTATCATCATTCTTTTATTTTAAAAGCAGTATTAGTATTTTAAGTCATGTTCTGCACGTTAGGATTTTCTAATAATTTAAGAGATACATTTATAACATTGCAAAAGAGTATTTAATAACATTATGTATAGGTCTTCCACATATAAGGTCACATCCCAATAAACCATTGGTAAGTTCAAAATATTGAAAGTCAAAAATGCATTTAATACACCTAATCTACCGAACAGCATAGCTTAGCCTAGCTTGCCTTATACATGCTTAGAACACTTACTTTAGGCTATAGTTGAGCAAAATCATCTAACACAAAGCCTATTTTATAATAAAGTATCAACTATCTCATTTAATTAACTAAATACTGTACTGAAAGTGAAAAACAGAATGGTTGTATGGGTATAGAATGGTAGTAAATTTATCAGTTGTTTACCCTTGTGATTGCATGGCTGACTGGAAGGTACAGCCCACTGTCACTGCCCAGCATTATGAGAAAGTATCATACCACCTATCATTAGCCTGGGAAAAAATCAAAATTCAAAGTATAGTTTCTACTGAATGTGTATTACTTTCACACCATCATAAAGTTGAAAAATTGTAAGTCAAATCATTGTAAGTCAGTGACTCTCTGTTATGAAAGTCATTCAACAACCCAAATGATAAACTTGTTTTAAACTGTTTCTTATTTTAAACTCTATAATAGCATAGTTCACCTCTTAAGTGGATAACCCTACCAACTAATTTAACTTCTTCAGTAAAACTGGGATACTAAATACTTGCCAAGATTATTAAAAGATTTAAGAACATTCCCTGTCCCAAAGTACCTAATCTCCCCTACTCTTAAGAGTAGCACTGAAAATGACCTATAAAAGCATTCAAATACAAGCCATGTACTAAGTCTTAGCTGCTTATAATTCATATAGCAAATTTAAAATAAAATAAAATATAATTAGTTTGAATACCTACCAATGCCAAGTCATCTCGACCATAGTCTAGGGCTGCAATCATCACTTGCTCATATATGATCCAAACTAGACACAGAAAGAGAAAAAAACTGAATTTAATGTAAAAATCTCCCAATAGAAATTAGTTATTCTTCTTGTTTCTGATATTTTACAGAACATTACTTTCAATTGAAAATTGATTTATTGCATATCTAGAATTAAGAAAGCATTCTCATATGCTTTCAATAATGTAAAATATTTTAATATCTTATAAGGTTTTAAAAAATCTACTATTATTTAATACTTTGTTCTAAAAAATTCTTTATAAAATACATTTTGACCAGACCAGGACCATAGCCCTGTGAGCTTTAAAACAAAAATGCCTATTTGATTGCTTCACTGCAATCAGCAATTAGAAATCCTTCTCAAAATAATGCATCATTAGACATCCTGAGAAGTTTTTTTTAAAAAGGGACAAATCACAGATTGGTATAAACAGCAGAAAAAACATAATAGAAAGATGGTTAAAAAAAAAAAAAAAAACTAAACTAAAAACCAAAACAGAACACGAGCTGAGCATGAATAAAGAACTTACTATCATCTCCAAGCTTAGAAGCATATTCATTAATTAATTCCTCTCCAACTTCCACAATTTGCTCACTGTTTCGTGAGTTTTCTTCTCTCCATTTTCTCATTTTATCTCGCATTTCTGAAAAAATAAAGTTTGTTATTACATATATATTTGAGCAGGGAAAAATTGATAATGAAGTTGAAATCAACTTCTCAGGTAGAGAAAATAAAGTCACACTAATATAAGACTATGGTATGTCAAAATTCATAAAGCAGAAAATCAATTTAAGAAGAGCAAAACATCCTTTAGAAGATTAAAAAGACGTTACAACTGATGTTACAACTATAAAAGTAGTGAACAGCATTGGTCCACTACAAAGATCCTCTAACCCTTTAAAGCAACTATGGATCCTAACTTCTTTGAAGTTACAGACAACTCTCAGAACTTGATAAAAGCTAGGGATAATTTTCCCAGGGGAAAAAAAAAAAAACACATAAAATTATACATAGAAATCTCAAAAATCCAAAGTATTCCTGAAGCTCCTACTCACTCAAAAATGTAAAATTTCATAATCAGGGGATCATATTAGGCAATCAGCACAAAACTTCTTTATTAACATTACAAAAACACATATAATGTATAAAGATACAGAAACATGCAAGAAAATAAACAGCGAAAGATTCAGAACAAAGGAAATCTTTTGATTGTATACACAATAAGAAATGAAAAGAAGAACGTAGAATAAGGTAAAAAGCACTAGCAAACAAGAAAGTCACAAGAACAATTTTGCATATTATAAAGCAAGTGGAAGCTGAGGAGTGTTAATGAACAACATATTGACAACAGCAAAAATAATAACAAGGAAAAAGAAAGAGTACCTAATCCAATAAACAAAAGATCTTTTTCATATAGTTATGGTAGAATGAACTGTCCAATTCACCAATCACATACATGCTTTCTTCCTCTTACCTCTGAAAATCTGACATATTTACTCATCTAAAGTACCAACTTCTTCCTTCTACAGATTTAAACAGCTAAATTGTTGTTGAACATGAGTTAAATAAACAATATGCTAGGCCCCTAGAGAATAAGTATAAAAGAAGCACAAGGGATTTTCGCTACTTTCATATGCATTATCTGAGTCCCTATAGCTCAAAGTCTAAAAAACAAACAAACAAACAAACAAAAAACAGAACAAAAATCCAAGACAAAAATAGATAATAAATGGTCTTAGAAAATCAAATTAACACAGTTAATTCCTTCTGACAACTAGAAATCAGCTTTAGTTCTCACTCCGCACAGGAAATAACCTTGAACTGAATCTTACAAGGCTGAAGAGGAAATGAGCCCGCTAAATGAATCTAAAGAGGGAAAAAAGGAAAAAAAAAAAAAAAAAAAAAAAAAAAAAAAAAAAAAAAAAGGTAGGTCATTCATAACCCACAGGTGAATCGCTCAGTCCCACAAAACTGCCCCCACTTCAGACAGCAATCACAAGTCAGGGCCATGAGTATTTCTGACCAACTGGCTATAAAGTCTGGGGTTCGGGGTGCCTGGGTAACTCAGTTGGTTAAGCATCTGCCTTCAGCTCAGGTCATGATCTCAGGGTTCTGGGATCAAGCCCCGCATCAGGCTCTCTGCTCAGTGGCAAGGCTGCTTCTCCCTCTCCCTCTGCCTCTGTAATCTCTGTCTCTCTCTTTCAAATAAATAAACAAAATCTTAAAAGAAAAAAAAATTGGGAGTTCTCACAACCTCCTCCTTAGGTTTGCAAGAATGCCTCAAGGAACTCAGATAAGTGCTTCACTTATTATTATGGGTTTCTTACAAAAAATACAACCCAGGAACAGCCAAACGGAAGAGCTACACAAGGCAAACTGGGGCGGGGAGGAGAGGGAAGCAGAGGAACTTCCATGCTCTCTCCAAGGGAGTCACCATCCCAGTACCTTGATGTGCTTACAAACTGGAAGCTCTCCAAACACCATAGCTTAAGGGGGCTTATGGGGATTTCATTCCACCAGCATGATTATCTCCAGATGATCTCCCCTCCCAGTAAATCAAGGAATGAGACTAAAGTTCCAACCTTTTAACCTTGCCCTGTCTTTTGGATGATCAGCCCCCAACCGGAAGCAACCAGCTACCAATCATCTCATTAGCAGACAAAAAGATACTCTTATCATTCTAGAAACTCCAAAGATCTTAGAGGCTCTGTGTCAGAAACCCAGAAAAAAGACTAAATAAAACAAAAGCTGTTCCTATCAACCCTATCATTTAGGAAATTTCAAGAGTTTAGGAGCTCTGTGACAGGAACTGGGGACAAAAAACAAATACACATCCCTTATCATATCACAACATATGTTATCTTTAAATCCACAGCATGGGTTCTCAAAACTCAAACTCTATCCCCTATACCATGGTTCACTTACAGTCTTGAATCCACATTCACTTTCAACCTGGCAGATTATTTTAAAGATTTATTTAAGAGAGAGAGAGAGAGAGTGCACTTTAGAGGAGAGGGGCAGAGGGAGATGGAGAGAGAAACCCAAGCAGCCACCGCACTGAGCACAGAGGCTAACCCAAGACGCAGTCTCATCACCCTGAGATCACAACCTGAGCCAAAACCAAGAGTCAGACGCTTAACCAGCTGGGCCACCCAGGTGCCCCAACCTCACAGATTATTTTAAAAGAGGAATAAGTGTCTTGGGAATATAAATTATTTAGGGTTTTACAGATCTTATCCATAACATTTCACCCTCTGCCCATATGCTGAACCCAAATCAGGCTAGCATTCAAGGCATCAATCTACCTCTCACATTGAAAAAAATCACCTTCACAAAACATATACATATCCGTAAGTATGGATCTTTAGCTTAGAAGTGAAATCTCAGGGTATGTTCCATGAGATCTGGGATCCTGCCTGTCTTGTTTAGCACTGTATCCTCAAGAACTGGAATAGCGCCTGGTGCAAAGTACTCCAGATGTGTATTTAATTAACATGTTATTTAATATATACGCTAATAGTTAAAGCTAGGTGTGAATGAGATCACCCACAGAAGGCATCTAACCTTTTAATTTTAGACTTTTTGAGGCGGATGAGACCTTTGAACCCTCTTTTCCCAGAAATATGTACATGTTTACATATACTCAATTTTACATACAATTTCAGTGAATTCAAAGACCACATAAAACTTATCCTTTCATCAGTCAGGATTCTATTGATCTCAGGTTTAATAACCACCAATAATAGATTAAGTAGAGTGCTAAGAAAAGAACCATTAGGCACACTAAAAATCAAGGAGCAAATGGATGTCAAAAACTCACAAAGGAAAGTTCTGAAAAGGAAGAGGAGGCCCTTAATGTTATTATGAAACCAAGGAAAGAATGTTTCATGGAGTGATCTGCAACAACCTGGCATTAGGTCACCCTAGAAACCTTACTGGAATGAGACGGCATGGAAACCAAATTACGTTGTTTGAAGAAATGAATTAAGAGAAAGTAGAGACAGTAAGCATTTTTATAAGTATTTTTCCAACAAATATGCATTTAGTGCCTATTACAGGCCAGGCATTGTGCTAGACGTCCTGTCTATATCCTGGTCAAATATCCTATTTTTGAGAAACTTGGCTATACCCTTCTTACAACTCTCTTTCCCACCTCCAAACTCCTAAGTAGTAACTCCTCTAACAAACATCACTAATTTTCAGCTGGTTGAATAAGTAAACCATATATTCTACTTTTTTTATAGAGCCCAAAAGATTAGAAGAGTGTTAGACTTACTATATGGGTCTTTTATAAACATGATAAATTTTCCTATCACAAGAATTACAGTACTTTTTGAAAAAGCCATTTCCACAACCTTAACTCATGATGAGAATTCAATGGAATTCTTAAGGACACAGTTCCAAATGACACGCCCTCCCAAAAAAATCTAAACAAAAAACTATCTGTAAGACTCCTCTATCACCCTCTAACATCCTAAAAATTTGTTACTGTAAGTCTCCGAAACAAAAATCTAGAACACTCTTTAAAAGTCCCCTAAAATAGAACTTCGATTCTGAAAAGGACTGAAACCTTCATTTTACAAATAAGCATACTATATCTTATTAGTAAAGTGAGGTGCCTAAGTCTACCTAAGATACTACAGAAAGTTTTTCAATACTCGAAAAAAGGCTTATAGTCTTTTGTGACAATTTGTTAATGTTTATTATTAATGCCATTAACAATTCACTTTGTCAACAAATGACGACTGAGCAAATCCAAAATGTCTAGCACAAGAACAAGATACGACTCGTTCCTCTCTTCATTCTAGGAGACAAAATTTTAAAACTTAACAAATTGGATAAGTACTTCAATAGTATGAGGACACAGAGTTAAAGGGCCAAGAGTACATTTTGCTTTCGTTGTTTTTTCTTTTTAAAAAATTTTAGGGGTGGGATAGGGTAGGGTGGTCAAAGAAGGCTCTCTGAAGTATGTGACCTTTGAGGGAAATTCTAATAGAATATATAATGGTAGCAAGAGTAGGGCAAGAAAGGGAAAACACTCCTACTGGAAGAAACAGCATCTGTCCAGCCCTAAGACAAAGAGGAGTAGAACACATTTAGGGAATTCAACAATTCAGCTCATAGAGTAAAAGAGGAAATAGTTAAGATAAAGCTGGAGACATGAGCAGGACCTAGAACATCTTTTTTTATAAAGCACTTAATAGTTTCAAAGCACTTTAACATGCTTTCTCTTTTGTCCAAACATACTTGTGAAGTAGTAAATATTATTCTTTTTTTTTTTTTAAAGATTTTATTTATTTATTCGACAGAGATAGAGACAGCCAGCAAGAGAGGGAACACAAGCAGGGGGAGTGGGAGAGGAAGAAGCAGGCTCCCAGGGAGGAGCCTGATGGGGGGCTCGATCCCACAACGCCGGGATCACGCCCTGAGCCGAAGGCAGATGCTTAACCGCTGTGCCACCCAGGCGCCCCAGTAAATATTATTCTAAATCCACTCCCCTTTAGAATACCCACAGGGTAAGGTCCAAGTTGCCTAGTTAAATCACCTTGTCTGCTGGTAGGTCTGATAATTACACATCTACTTGTTCCTACCATCTAAGAAACCTATACTGAATATACCTTCAAAGTAGCACTTTCTAAAGACTATGAAATATTTGAAACATTTTTTAAAAAGCATTAAAAGTAACATCCACATATCTACCATCTGGCTTAAAAATATATCCTGACACAAATCTTTTAAAACTATGTATTTTACAAGTCTGTCCTCTTCATTAGACTGTGAACTCCTTAAAAGTAAGGACTGTGTGTTACTTAGTCTAACATACCCAAGATAATATACTTTTGTTTAATACAATGAATTCCCCAAATACAGGTAGAAATACCGTTCACAGTGAGCTAGAGGCCACAAAATCAATGATAAATTATTGAATTCAGTTCAAGTATAACGGAATTTTACCTTTTCCCATATGTGTTTGCAATTTTGTAATATTGGATAGATGCATTCACCATTAAATGATCAATATAACTTTCAGTCCACGCGTTATTAGGTCATTGTTTAAATATCTGAAGAAGGCATTCACTAAACAAATAATCTATTAAAGTCTACTGTTAAATGATGGGAATAGAAATTTCAATTGTACAAGAAACTCGAGGCCCTTCTCTTAACCATGCTTCCCACTCAAGTTTTTAAGAAGAGAAAAATCTCATAGAAGTGGTTCAAAGTTTGGCTGCTTCCAGATTTAAAGAACACACTCCACCTTAGATTGAAGTAGGATGGGAAAAGAAGTCCACCACACTTGAGCATATGACCAAGATAACCAGTTATCTTCCCTTTCAGAAAAAGAATTACTGGCAGAAAGTGAGACGAAAGTTGTGTTCCGAGTCTGTGTTTTGAGGGGCAGTGGGGCAGCGAATATTGAAGAGGAGAATTCAGAGACCCAGTTTTGCAGAGAACGAAAGGTAAAGTGGCACGTAGAAAAATCAGATTTGTTCATGGATCTTTCACAGGCCTTTACTGAACAGAGTTGTAACCTTTACACAGCACTTAATAAAAGGCCTTACAGGTCCTGTATTTCTTGGCTGCAGGGAAGCTTCAGCAGGTAACTATCTCGCCTCCTCCGCGCCGCCCAGCAGCCACATGAAATGTGTGACAGCCCTCCCGCCTTAAAATGGAAGCTACCCTGGGCCACTGTACCGGCGCAGAGGTACGTGGGTCAGTCTGTCGATGAGCACAAGCGGTGGGGAACATCGCAGACTCCACTCGGAGGCCGGGCCAAGGAAGGGGTCAGCCTCAGCCTCCACCATAGCCACCACCTCAGCTTGGCCCGTCCAGAGGGAGCTCCAGTGCACAAGACAGACCGGAGAATCCACGTCTCCACAGGAAGCAGGTACTGCCGAAACACTTCCCAAGGCTTTTGGTCTTTCCGCGCCCGCCCCGCCGCAGTTACCTTCCCAAGTGACATCGTAAAGCTCTGAGACCTTCGCCATCTTCTCAGAACCTGGAGGCAGGGAACGAGAGGCCGGGGAGACACCGTCACGTGACCTGCGACCGGGCGGTGGCGAATTACGACACCACTATTCATTGGTCGAGAGAGGGAAGGGGGCGGGAATCGCTGCGCACGTGCACGCGGCTCTGCGGAGGGGCTGTTGGGGAAGGGGGCGGGGCGAGTTGGGCGGCGAGCAGCGTTCTTGGACTGTGAGGACGCCGTGGCTAGGCGCTGGAAGGTGGAGCCGGCGTGGTTTGAGGTGACTGTTTTATCGGGGATTTTTTAGCAGATGCTGGTTTTTTTTAATATGCGCAACTCCCAGTTTTTCATTTTTTTCTATATAGGTGTATTCATTCTCTTCCCACTCCCTAATCAGTACCTTGTTCTCTTCATGCGCTACGTGACGTTCTTCTCCAATCCTTTATTTGCTCCCAACTTTCCTCCTTCCTTAGTGGGATTTGCTTTCCATTTTCCTTTGAATGTTCGACTAGACTGATACACTCCAAATTTTTTTAAAAATCTTTGTGAGGGACTAAGCGGGATTCTGTCTTTGCACATTATGTGTGTGTGACCGAGGACTTCTTACTGTTCACATGACTGTCTCCTTGCCGATCTGAATCACTGTCTGCCACTCTAGATTTGAAAACGCATTAAGACTTTATAAATAAATGAATGAATGAAATACCGAATAAATGTACAAATGAAACCATCCCCAGGCCTCGCACTTCGCTCCTCCATTCCCATGGAAGTACTAGTCCTTTGGCTATATATACTGCTTACATGCTGATGACTCCCAAATTCTCCCCTGAGATCCAGTTCTGCTTTCTTGACATATTCACTTAGATAGCTAATATGCATCTCTAACTTAACATATCCTGAAGAGAACTCTGGGTTCCTGCCACCATGCCCCCAACTTGACCTTCCCCACTGCAGTTGATGAAACTATCCACCTAGTTGCACAAACTAAAATTCTAGGAAGTATTGTTGATTCCCCACCCTATATGCAGTCTGTCAGCAAATTCTGTATTCTACTTCCAAAACTTTCCCAAAATCTATTTATATCTCCACTGCTACTACTTCATTTTAAGCCACAACCATCTCTCACCTTAATAGCCCCTTAACCATGTTAGTTTCATTCCTGCTGTGTAAAATCTATTTTCTATACAGTCCCCCTACTGTCTTAAAAAAAAATCAGACTACAGAAGTCCTTTGCCTGTGGCCCTCAAATGACTCCTCCAGGCAATAAAAATATACTCTAAACACTTTACCACAGTTCACAGGGCTTTAACCAGTGTGGCTCTCTCCTACATCTCTTAAATCATCTACCATTCTTTCTTCACTAGATTCCAGCCATTCTGACCTACTTCCTATTCCTAAAACATTTCAAGCTCCTATCTGCTTTGGGTAGCATTTGCCCATTATCCCTTTTCTTGGAATGTTCTTCTCCATATCTTTGGCTCTTTTCTTTTTGTTTTTTATATCTCAGTTTTACTTAAAACTACTATCTACTTATATGGGGGGCCTTTGTTGACTATCCAATAACAAGTAGCTCCTAGTTAATGTCTATTACATTGTTATGACACTTACCAGTTTGATTTCTTTTGTTTACTTATTTTCTGTATTTTTCATTGTTATATAATTTCCTTGAGAGTATGGACTTTGTCATTTTAACCTTGGAACATCCAACCTAGAAAAACACCTGGCATACAGTAAATGTTTATTGAATGAGTGAATTAGATACTCAAAAAATAACAACTTCTGTTAGTGATTATTAGGATAATATTTCATAGTAGGGCACATATGATCTCTTCTCCCTGATTATGGATAGGATGTTCTCTTTTTATATCTAACATTTTCCTAAAAATTTTAAACATAGTCAGTTTGAGACTATACCAGTTCATTTTACATCCCCAGCCCCTTACCACAGTATGTGGCATATGTATTTGTGACATACATCTACAAATTAATATTTGTATTAAATTGTTTATCCCTAACATTTTGTTGGATTTTTTGAGGTGGTGAAAGCCCAACGAGGTGCCTTTTAAATACTTACAATGGATATTGTTAGTTACAACTAATTAAGGGAGTAAATATTCTCTAGTCATTTCAGCTAAATGCCCTTATAACTAGCTGCTAGTGTCTCTCAGGCAGTAAACCATACGACAGTATGTTAAGTGCGGGAAGTTTTGGAAGTAGAATACAGAATTTGC
>NW_024427107.1:51749282-51769055 GCF_017311325.1 Ursus maritimus | reverse complement strand
CACTATTCATTGGTCGAGAGAGGGAAGGGGGCGGGAATCGCTGCGCACGTGCACGCGGCTCTGCGGAGGGGCTGTTGGGGAAGGGGGCGGGGCGAGTTGGGCGGCGAGCAGCGTTCTTGGACTGTGAGGACGCCGTGGCTAGGCGCTGGAAGGTGGAGCCGGCGTGGTTTGAGGTGACTGTTTTATCGGGGATTTTTTAGCAGATGCTGGTTTTTTTTAATATGCGCAACTCCCAGTTTTTCATTTTTTTCTATATAGGTGTATTCATTCTCTTCCCACTCCCTAATCAGTACCTTGTTCTCTTCATGCGCTACGTGACGTTCTTCTCCAATCCTTTATTTGCTCCCAACTTTCCTCCTTCCTTAGTGGGATTTGCTTTCCATTTTCCTTTGAATGTTCGACTAGACTGATACACTCCAAATTTTTTTAAAAATCTTTGTGAGGGACTAAGCGGGATTCTGTCTTTGCACATTATGTGTGTGTGACCGAGGACTTCTTACTGTTCACATGACTGTCTCCTTGCCGATCTGAATCACTGTCTGCCACTCTAGATTTGAAAACGCATTAAGACTTTATAAATAAATGAATGAATGAAATACCGAATAAATGTACAAATGAAACCATCCCCAGGCCTCGCACTTCGCTCCTCCATTCCCATGGAAGTACTAGTCCTTTGGCTATATATACTGCTTACATGCTGATGACTCCCAAATTCTCCCCTGAGATCCAGTTCTGCTTTCTTGACATATTCACTTAGATAGCTAATATGCATCTCTAACTTAACATATCCTGAAGAGAACTCTGGGTTCCTGCCACCATGCCCCCAACTTGACCTTCCCCACTGCAGTTGATGAAACTATCCACCTAGTTGCACAAACTAAAATTCTAGGAAGTATTGTTGATTCCCCACCCTATATGCAGTCTGTCAGCAAATTCTGTATTCTACTTCCAAAACTTTCCCAAAATCTATTTATATCTCCACTGCTACTACTTCATTTTAAGCCACAACCATCTCTCACCTTAATAGCCCCTTAACCATGTTAGTTTCATTCCTGCTGTGTAAAATCTATTTTCTATACAGTCCCCCTACTGTCTTAAAAAAAAATCAGACTACAGAAGTCCTTTGCCTGTGGCCCTCAAATGACTCCTCCAGGCAATAAAAATATACTCTAAACACTTTACCACAGTTCACAGGGCTTTAACCAGTGTGGCTCTCTCCTACATCTCTTAAATCATCTACCATTCTTTCTTCACTAGATTCCAGCCATTCTGACCTACTTCCTATTCCTAAAACATTTCAAGCTCCTATCTGCTTTGGGTAGCATTTGCCCATTATCCCTTTTCTTGGAATGTTCTTCTCCATATCTTTGGCTCTTTTCTTTTTGTTTTTTATATCTCAGTTTTACTTAAAACTACTATCTACTTATATGGGGGGCCTTTGTTGACTATCCAATAACAAGTAGCTCCTAGTTAATGTCTATTACATTGTTATGACACTTACCAGTTTGATTTCTTTTGTTTACTTATTTTCTGTATTTTTCATTGTTATATAATTTCCTTGAGAGTATGGACTTTGTCATTTTAACCTTGGAACATCCAACCTAGAAAAACACCTGGCATACAGTAAATGTTTATTGAATGAGTGAATTAGATACTCAAAAAATAACAACTTCTGTTAGTGATTATTAGGATAATATTTCATAGTAGGGCACATATGATCTCTTCTCCCTGATTATGGATAGGATGTTCTCTTTTTATATCTAACATTTTCCTAAAAATTTTAAACATAGTCAGTTTGAGACTATACCAGTTCATTTTACATCCCCAGCCCCTTACCACAGTATGTGGCATATGTATTTGTGACATACATCTACAAATTAATATTTGTATTAAATTGTTTATCCCTAACATTTTGTTGGATTTTTTGAGGTGGTGAAAGCCCAACGAGGTGCCTTTTAAATACTTACAATGGATATTGTTAGTTACAACTAATTAAGGGAGTAAATATTCTCTAGTCATTTCAGCTAAATGCCCTTATAACTAGCTGCTAGTGTCTCTCAGGCAGTAAACCATACGACAGTATGTTAAGTGCGGGAAGTTTTGGAAGTAGAATACAGAATTTGCTGACAGACTGCATATAGGGTGGGGAATCAACAATACTTCCTAGAATTTTAGTTTGTGCAACTAGGTGGATAGTTTCATCAACTGCAGTGGGGAAGGTCAAGTTGGGGGCATGGTGGCAGGAACCCAGAGTTCTCTTCAGGATATGTTAAGTTAGAGATGCATATTAGCTATCTAAGTGAATATGTCAAGAAAGCAGAACTGGATCTCAGGGGAGAATTTGGGAGTCATCAGCATGTAAGCAGTATATATAGCCAAAGGACTAGTACTTCCATGGGAATGGAGGAGCGAAGTGCGAGGCCTGGGATGGTTTCATTTGTACATTTATTCGGTATTTCATTCATTCATTTATTTATAAAGTCTTAATACGACAGTATGTTAAAGGAGGTCATTTTCAGAATTTCTGAGCTGGAAACTAGAATGATTTCATTTTTTACTTAGACAGTATTTATAAATCATTAGAACTATATTTTTCAAACTTCTTTGCCTGCAACCTATATGAAGGAAGACATTTTACATCACACAGCATGCATACGTATATATAAAACTGAAACCAAAAAAAACTAGCCTTATGATGTATTTACCCTCTATATTTTCTATTCAAATTGATTCAATTTCACTTTTTTTATAAAAACACTAGTTGCAACCTATTAATGGGGTAATGCCCATACTTTGAAAAACAAATGGACTTTGTATATGTTTCCTAATCTGAGGCCCTGAAGTAAAATGGTTTGCTCAAGTTCTTGCCACTAGTAGGTAGCAAAGATGGGAAATACATATGAAGGAAGTATGCTGTTTAAATCATAGATAAAAGATGAACTATTTACAGGAAAAATATATTTAAGGGAAAATTTTTTACCAATAATTTCTGAAGTGGGGAAAGTGACTGTATGTTTACATATTGTAACATTGCGGGTGTCTAATAAAACTTGCCCTCCTCAGGCCAGGAAAAAACTGGTATATCAGTAACAAAACGTCTTTATTTTTCTTTAACATTTTATAATGTAATTATAAGTGTAAATAAAAAATGAAATATCTTCTATAGATAAAATCATAACCCTGAAAACATGAACATCAATCATACTTTCTATAAATCTACTTTTATAAAATATTTTCAAAATTTTATCTCTCACTACTTTGAAAAAATTTTCATTCATGTATGTTAAAAATATTTAATCCAATTTCTCTGATTGAACACTGCCCAGTATTGGTGACAAGTATCAAGGAAATATCCAAGCAGCCAAATATTAGATTATGCCATGTTAGACATCATGGGAAATAACTATCTCATTTAATGGTCTCAGTAAAACAATGAAAAAAGCATATGAATGTGGTCTATGACATGCTTTCATTTTTTTTTACAAGCTTATGTTTGAATAGTTAGAATGCTAATACGTCAGAATGAATTAGAGTCAGAAAGGAATAACTTTGAATAAGCCTACATTATCTTTGAGGTGGGTTAAGCTTTATTTATCAAGCCATATTGGCCTACAAAGCCCTTTGGAGTGCTTCTCTTTTATGGTCAAAGTTTACTTACTTCAATTAATATCTTCAGACATTATGAAAGACTAAAGCAACTTTTTAGATGTAATAAACATTATGGCATTTACAAAATGGACATCATTTAACAAGACAGCAAAATACCATTTGAATTGATTTTGCGATATCCAACATCGTCATCATTATTTAGAATCTACTGTTTGCTTTGTTCTGTCTTAATCATACTGAATTAAAATATTCCACATTATGTAGCACTGTTTATAACCTCTATTTACTGTGACAATTATCCATGAAAGTAAATTGGTCTCACTACAAGTCTCATATAAAATTTACTATACCTTTTAAATCATGTTATTGTTTCTAATTAGTGAATCATAGCCATAAATCCCTTTGTATTTAAGGGAAAATATTACTTATTTCATCTTCATTCCATGTCGATAGATTTTTCACTGTGACACATTCACATTTGGAAGGAAGTTTTCCTTAGAGTTTTATTTACCAAAAGCCAGATTAACAGGGAGTTGTTTTAGAAACCTTCTGAATATTTTTTATTACATTTTTAAAAGATTATATAATTTGATATGTCCCACCCGCCAAACACAAGAGCCTATACCCCATTTGCTGGCACAACTATAGCATTTAGGCACTTCTAGTTTTTCCAACTTTGCCATCATTTGCAATATATGTTTTAAAATGTGCCGGCAGTTCATTTCACATCCAGTTATATTATTTTAGAAAGCAAAGGAGAGTCTCTGGGAAACCTTTCCAGTGAGATCACTTTGGTCCTTTCACAGAATTCACAAACTGATAATTACCCCTCTGTGCCATAGTTGTAACAGTGAAAAGGAAAGTACATCCAGAAAGAGTACACCCAGAATTTCTCCCACATGAACAATAAATTAGAGCTGTTTCTTTTTAAGATTTATAACCATACTTAAAAGTCTACTTTTTCAAATGATATTTATTTAATTTCTCCAAAGTGTATATTCTGTTCTCATACACACATACATCTGTGTATATGTAGCAGTCTTTGTGCAAAACTGTATTTTTGTAAATATTCCTTTTGTGTACCAAACATCCGGGAGGGTCTATGAACTATCACAGTGACCTGATGGTTTATGGAGCCCAATTAGACTCCATTTTCTACAGTAGAACTATAACTGAATACTTTACTTGAAAAATGTTCAAAAAAGTATTTATTCACAAGAAATAAATTGCATTATGGGTAAGCTCACACAAAAATATACTGAATATTGGGGCGCCTGGGTGGCTCAGTCAGTTAAGCATCTCCCTTCAGCTCAGACTGTGATCTCAGGGTCCTGGGATGGAGTCCTGCGTCCGGTCCTGTGTAGGGCTCCCTGCGTCATAATATTTCCTGGCAGGAAGTCTGTTTCTCCCTCTCCCGCTGCCCTCCTCCCAACCCTGCTTGTGCTCGCTCTCTCTCTCTCTCTCTCTCAAATAAATAAATAAATAAAATCTTTAAAAATGTATATACTGAATATTAACATACATTTTTTCTAAATACATGTTATTCTGTTACAATTAATAATTTTCATTTTTCTACAGTCTCTCTTCTGTGATTTGTTAGCATCACTCTAGCCTCAAGTGCCTTAAGTTGTTTATTCAGACCTGTAGTTCTGATGTATCTTACCCTTGCCATCAGGCCACAAGTTCATTTCCTTTACTGGTCATCTTTTTCTTTCTATGGTCATGCTGACCACTCTTGGGCAGAATTCACTTAAATGCCAATAGCAACACCAGACACAAAATGTCCATCTTATCTTTCAGGTCAAAGTCATATGCTTTTTTGCACATAGGAGGGTGTACTTAGTCAACCCCATGGATTTGTTTGGAGAAAAGACCAGTTTCCTGGCAGAATTCCACTAAGAAAACTGCCCAACCCCTAAATCCATTCTACCAGCTTCATCTATCTCTATCTCATACCTGCAGAAGCACCACAATCTCAAATATTTTTTAAACATATGTAACATAATTTTTTAAATTGTAGTTAAAATTCTTTTTTTTTTTAAGATGTTATTTATTTGAGAGAGAGGACATGAGCGGGATAAGGGGCAGGGGGAAAAGCAGACTCCCCAGAGCCGAAGGCAGACACAACCAACTGAGTCACGCAGGTGCCCCTAAAATTATTTTTTTAATTGAAGTATAATCAGCATAGTGTTATATTAATTTCAGGTGTACAATACAATGATTCAACAATTCTGTATATTACTCAGTGCTCATCATAAGCAGTGTATTCTTAATCACCTTTATTTCACCCAACCCCCTACCTACCTCCTCTCTGGTAGTCGCTCATTTGTTTATTCTCTGTATTTAAGAATCTTTTTGTTTGTTTCCTATTTCCTTTGTTTCTTAGATTCCACATATGAGTGAAATCATATGGTATTTGTCTTTCTCTGTCTTATTTCACTTAGCATTATATCCTCTAGGTCCATCTATGGTGTTGTGAATGGCATGATCTCATTCTTTTTATGGCTTAGTAATATTCCATTGTGCATATATACCACATCTTCTTTATCCATTTGTCTATGGATGGACACTTGGATTGCTTCCATACTTTGGCTATTGTAAATAATGCTGCAGTAAACATAGGGGTGCATATATCTTTTTGAATTAGTGTTTTCTCTGTCTTTGGGTAAATACCCGTAGTGGAATTACTGGATCATATGGTAATTATATACTATTTTTGAGAAACCTCCATGCTATTTTCTACAGTGGCTGCACCAATTTACCTTCCCACCAACAGTGCACAAGGGTTCCTTTTTCTTCACATCCTCACCAACACTTGTTATTTCTTGTCTTTTCGAGTTTAACCATTCTGACAGGTGTAAGGTCTTATTGTAGTTCTTTATCTTGAAACTGTGAGTTAAGAACAGTATTAAGTGTGCATCAAAAACTGCCACTCAGTTCAAATTGCTGCCACCTCACTAAAAATTTTTTGAGCAAAATAGTATTTTAACTTCCTTCAGCCATTATGTTTCCATTACAGATTCTTTTGCATCTTTTAATAATGGACTTGAGCATTTCTTTGGGTGGGGTGGGAACCACAACAGTCAGAGAGGAATGATTTCAATTGACGCAGTTTTTCTAGCAATAGCAAGATTATGGAATATTAAAAATAACCTCAATCTAATCTTGAGAAAACATCAGACAAACCCAGTTTGAGAGCCATTCTATGAGAGTAACTGACCAGTACTCATCAGAGACTGGTAATGACATTATACATTGCTCTTCTAAGCTTTTAGACAAATGCTTAGTCTTAGACACCCATTGACAGATTCTAGTGTCACATATGTAATGGAATTAAATGTACAGACTTGACAGTTATGAAAGAGTCCCCAAAGTAATTTGTATTAACTACAAATTGTACATACCATGTCATGGAGGGCACGGAGTTTCCTTACGTTCCGAGGTAACAGCAGCGGATTATTTGCCGATATACATGTACATTGCTCCCTTTTGCGGAACTTGCTGGGTTTTAACCCAAGGTTGCTCATTCTAGCTATGTAATTAAGCAATTTGAGCAAGTTATTTTAATTTCATTGAATCCTAGTTTCCTTATATGTTGAATAAGCGTATTAATACTTGCTGATTATAACAAAGATTGCAAGTAATAAACTGGGAATTTCTCACACAGAGTTTGGCATGTGGTATAATAATACTCAGTATTATATACCAACTATTGAGTACTTACTGTATACTGGCACTTCACAAATTGCTCTTTGTAGATTATTTCAAACAACAACTCCACTTTCCAGATGAAGGAACAGTTCAGAGAGGTTAAATAACTTTCCCAAACACACTATGATACACTCCTTCACAGAGTAGGATCTTAGTAAAAAATAGCTTTGTCATTTTGGTACTCTGGGAAGGGAAAGCTTGAGCAGGGAAAGCTTTCAGACCACGAAGCATATTTGATGCCTGTGAAAGAAAAGAGAATACGAAGCTGGATTGGACAGTAAGAGCCTCACGCCACGATTTAGATGTGACAGAGTATTAGCCATTTCAAGGAGAAAAGCTCCTGAGCAAAGATTACCCGTTAGAGTACTGCACTGGGTAGAAATGGTCAGGCCCTAGAACCCTCACATGTTCAGTCATTGAATGGGGGCTGCCTGGAAGATTGTGGCCCCAGCTCAGAAGCTGAGATGAATTTTGAAGCCTTAAAGAGCTGGAAGCTGTCAGCTGTCTTGCACTCCTTGCAGTTGAATAGGAAGTTCTTTCTTGAAGGGAGATTCTAACAGTACACTTCCCTTGCTGCCACAGTAGCATTGTTATTATTATTCCATTCTGGGTGTAATCTTCCATTTTTGTTGAGAAGTAGGTCTCCTGAAATACTAGCTAGATTGCAAAGCTATTTAACATAGCTTTTAGACATGTGGAAATTTTATTTCAACTCCACAGAATATCTTCTTCTAGTATATGATTAATAGCTCAGCAGTGGTTGCTTTGCATTGAAGAAAAGACATGGTAGATTATAAATAGCCCACAGAGACCTGAAAATTTGCTCATTTGTTTATGAGACACTAATCAGGAATTATTCACTATTTTCTTGGAAAGGGAATTAATGCTACTACCTTTGATAAATTACCTAGGATTTCATATTTCTTTTTTTTCAGTCAGATTCCAAGTATATACAAGTAATTTAGAATTTTTAAACATCTTTCCAAGAATAACAGTATAACTCTGAAAAATGGCAGCATTTCTAAAATTCTGTAACTCAAGATCTCCGTGAAGTACTGAAAATTCCAAAGATACTGTGCTCACATTGTCCCTTGATAATTCACTGGATAGCTGCCATACTATCATTGATGATTGCTTGTTAATAAACTTAAGCAAGGCCATTTTTGTTAATACTTGCCCCCCAAAACAGAAAATTGATTACAGGTCTGAAATATGAATGGTGCATAAATTCAAAGACCCTCACTGTCAACCTGTACTTCTTCCTACTGAACGCCAAGGCAGTCCTAGTTAGCATTTGCTGTGCTGCACAGATGCCCTTCTAGAAACGATATTACAGGTGCTCCATATCCTGGGCTGCCAGAATGAATGATATAATGAAAGCAGTACCTAATGGAAGAAGGCAGAGTGCTTCTCAGACTCAAATGAATAGCAAAGTTATTGAGGGATTGTACCTTTTAAAGAAAGAATTAAAGCAACAGAAGAGTATTGGTGAACAAAACTTTGGCAGTTATTTTCAGGGAAAAACTAGCCACATGGAATACAGAAGCTATGAATCTCAATGCACAAATTCAGTTGTGCAAGAATGAAATTGCATTTTTATAAAACTAAATTTCTAATTGGGGTACCTTCTTGGAGGAAGACAAAAATTTAATCTCAGGTTGAAACTTGCCCCTGCCTTGCTGCCTTCTCCTTTTTCAAGACTACTCTGACTTGTGTGAAAGTGATGTTTAGAATGTTGAACTAACCATAGGGCAAGGTCACTGACTGTGGTAGTATCCTTTAAGATGGTCCCCAATGATTTTCACCTTCTGGTTAGCACACCCTATATGAGTCTTTCCCACATTGAATAGGGGTGACCTGTGTTATCAATAAGATATTTCAGAAATGATGCAGTGCAACTTTTGAGGCTGTCATAAAAGGTATTGTGTCTTCTGCCTTGCTCTCTCTTAGATCACTCATTCTGGGGAAGAAAGCTCCCATGTCATGAAGACAATCATGCAGCTTTACAGAGAGAGATACGTGTAGTGAGGAACTGAGGTCTCCTGCAACTTGCAAGCCATGTAAGTGACATATCTTCGATTGGTCCTCCATCCCCAGTCAAGACTTCAGACCCAGCTGACATTGTGACGGCAGACTCATGAGATACATTTAGCCTGAACAGCTCAGCTAAGCTGTTGCCAAATTCCTGACCCATGGAAACTGTGTGAGAGAACAAATGTTTATTATTGCTTTAAGCTGCCAGTTTGGGGAATGAATTCTTATACAACAACAGGTAACTTAATACACCAAAAAAATCAGAAAGGATGCAGACAGTGGCTTATTGCTTACACAGCATCCTGAAGCCTCCTCTGCTATCCCAGGCATTACTCTTTGTTTGGGGAGGGTAGGTGATTCTGGGTAAATGGCTATTTATCAGTGAATGTAAAGTACTTTGATAACTTATAAACCGGTACAGCCATACCAATTATATATCAGTCATGCTTATGTAGTCTCGAGGCTTTGAGAAGCCCACCTGGTCTTCCAGTTAGCACTACAGCCCTTGTTTCCCTCCACAAGCACCTCCAGGTGTTGTGGCTCTCCTAACTACTTTTGAATCACATGGGAATTTGAGGTTCCCTCCCTCTGCATTACTTCCAATCTTTTATTTGTTCTGGGTGCTCTCACCTCCTTAACACCCTGACTAGACAATACGGCTTCTCTCCCTTGGAGCCTCTAAACTTGAATTTTATCAGCTCCCCTTGAGGCTCATCTTCCTTACCACTCCTGCCTCCATTCCCCAACCCTATGAGAGCAATATTTCAGTCTCAAGAGAAGTACCCCTGCAGTCTCAGTGCTTTATTCCCCAAGAATTGTCTTGTGATTTTTCCAGAGGCACCTACGTATATCCTCTCTGATGAGTTTTGAAAACCAAAGCCAAAGAGATGAGGTTCCTGACTTCCCAGTTTTCTCCCCTGACACTCTCTCCCAGAGACAGTAATTCAGGGCCTGGAGGACGGTGAGGCAAGTTTCACTCTCAGAGAGATGGGCAGAGAAAGAGAATATCACTTCTTAACCTAAAAATGTTATCCCACTGCCCTGTCTCTAGAGAAATTAATGTCTGCCCGCTAAAGAACTATTATATTAGCTGGGACGTGATTATTTCATCAAAGTTTAACAGGCTTTAGTTAATGGCTCTTTGCTCTGATTCCATGATGATAAAGTAACACTTTGGTTTGATTTTCCAAGTACCTAGACATCTTGAAAACGGTACTTTCCTCACAAAGCCAATATACTATACTTCATATTTTGTATCTCTTTCCTGGAGAGATCTTTGCCTGACTTCCCCCCTTCGGGGTTAGGTGCCCTGCTCATATGCTCCAGTATTTCCTCTCCCTAAAAGCACTTATCCCACTGTGTTATAATCATTATATATCATCATTTGTGTCTATGACTAGACTCTAAGCTCCATTCAACATCTGTGTGTCATGTTCATGATCTGTCCCCAAAGACTCAATAATTATTTATGGAAGGGCAGAAGCTCCATTAGATCAATGCTCACTGATTTAGGGTTTTATGAACCAGTAAAATTTCCAGGAAAAAGGTAAAGGAGCCAGTATAAGTTGCCAACTTTTTATTTTGCTAAGTGAGGACATTAAAAGTAATAACTATAATTTAGCTTCACATAATTTCATCTTAAAGTTGCTATTTTAACACCTAAGGAGTTATAGGATTCAGTAGGAACAGTCCCTGAAAAGGAGTAAATTTAACTTCTTTACCAGAAACCAGTGACAGCTTCTACCTGAATTGGCACCACATGGCAGACACTTTTGAGAACTGCTGAAAACTTCTTAAATCCCTCCTATTCTCAGATAAATAATTTGAAATGGTAACTCACCTATGTTCAAAGTGGGAAATTCTAGATTTTTTTTTTTAATGAAACACTCCCAAGTAGCTAACACTTGGTTTCCTATTCTTACTATCTATGTCTTTAAAGAAAAAAAAGTCATTGAACATCTTGGCACATGATTCACAGCCGGGACTTAACTATCCTCTTAAAGATTTTTTACTCTTTCCCAGTAAATCCCTGAAGGAGTGAACATATTAGAAAGTAAGAACTACTGTAATTTTGTTTGTCTTTAAAACATGCTTGGGGAAGGGTTGCTCCAGGCTGAGCTAAGAAGAAAAATAAAATTATAGTTGAAGTATCACATGATGCAAAACATTTCTGGCAAATTTATGTTGAATATAGCTCTTGTCTCATAAATTCAGCCAAATTCATTTTGATTAAGTTTTACACTAAAGCGGGGCGCCTGGGTGGCACAGCGGTTAAGCGTCTGCCTTCGGCTCAGGGCGTGATCCTGGCGTTGTGGGATCGAGCCCCACATGGGGCTCCTCTGCCATGAGCCTGCTTCTTCCTCTCCCACTCCCCCTGCTTGTGTTCCCTCTCTCGCTGGCTGTCTCTATCTCTGTCGAATAAATAAATAAAATCTTAAAAAAAAAAAAGTTTTACACTAAAGCAACACAAATGTATTATTAGTGTTTCATTTTGCAAATCACAAAAATTCTTGACAGAACAGTGGACACGTAAAGAGCATTTTCATTAGCATTTCATTTCATTCAACAAAGTTCATTTTGATTAAGTTTTACACTAAAGAAGCACAAATGTATTATTAGTGTTTCATTTTACAAATCACAAAAATTCTTGACAAAACAGTGGACATGTAAAGAGCATTTTCATTTCTGGAGCAGAAGGTATTTATCTCTGCAAATAGGTGTGGTATCGACAAATGGCTGAGACAATAAAACACAGAAGCCATATTTCTATTTTAAATGTCACTTATTTTGAGAACCCATGGGATAAATTACAGCAGCCTTTGAGAAAGCAAAGACATTAAAATTAGGAGATGGAAAAGATGAAATCAGTGATGATGTAATCTAGACCCTTGATGACACAGGAGACTCCCTTAAAGAGTCTGCCTTCATGCTGTGTCTTTTGTAATGCTTCGGGCAAAGAGAGATTTCTGAATCTGACTTGTGCCTTCACAAATCTGCTTTCTTCTTATTTTTATTTTGCTATGTATTATAATTTCCTTGCTGACCTGAGGGAAAAAAAGAGGCCTTAATATTCTGATTTTAGTACATTTTTTCTTACAGTAGTACACCGAATAGAATAGTGAAAGTAAAATCATGTTATTTTTTGTTATAAAACAATTTCATAAGTAAGTTTCACAGCTAAAGTCCAGCCTCTCAATAAAATACGTCAAACAATATCCATATGTAGGAATAAAGATTAGAAATCTCATGAATTATAGATCTCTATACATTGTAAACTCTCAAGATGAATTATGCTTTTTTTACGTTGTGTTTTTTGCCTCATCAGCATTCTTTGAAAATAAAAGAGCAATACATTTAACTCAGGTTTGAAATGCACAACATGTATAATCTGACTTGTGAAAAGTAATCTATTTTAATGTATTGGCTGTCCCAATTATGATACCACCTAATATATTAATTTAAGGAATAACTGAGTAGCTAAAAATGGTATTTATGATTATTATTAATCTAGCCTGATTCAGTATGAGTATAGGGCATAAAAGGTCACACTTACACTATATATTTTTTAAAATGTAAGCTGGTCTTGCAGGTTTTCATTTAATTCGTGAATAGCTAATAACACCTTTAACCATTAATCTTGAACGAAAGTTTTCCCATTCTAAAAATGTTAGGAAATGAAAAACAAAATGATGTTGATAATATCATTTTTTGAGAAATGTTAATGATGGGAGTCAAATATTTTTAAACTATCAGGAGTTAAATTTGGTTTATTACTTATAAAAACAGTTATAATTGGCAGCATAATATCACTAAGTAGATACTTTAGTGTCGACACAAACATGCTTATCAACCTGAGCTGCATGCTAAGCACAATTAACTGAAAAACCAAAGTTCAACCAGAGTACACTGGTCTAATTCTGAGAGTTCTTCTCCCCAGTTTCAGATTATGGTCACTTTAGAACAATTACATGAGTTAACTTAAATAGACAATATTTTTTAGTTAGAAAAGATAAATAAATTTTTTTTAATTTGAGAGGATAAAAGGTCTATATTACTCAAAGTATAAAAACTCTTTCTGTTGAAAGACTCAGATAGCTGAGCTTCTGAAATATGTCGTTGAATTACCAGTGGATAAATCTATGAGGAGACCATTGTTTCTGAAGAAATTGTCACCAAGGAATAGACACTCAAATGAAATTGTAGGCACACAAATAGTGATCTGAATAAATACAGGACACAAATATACAGACATGCCATTTCTCACAGTTACTGCTAAAAAAGAAACTCAATTAAGTTGTTTTTTTTCAATTGCAGTTAATATTTAAAACAGTGATATTCCTTGGAATCCTAAAATTTTGACTTGATTTCTGACTTTACCAATTGTTCATAACATGATCTGGCGTAAGTCCTTGGCAATCTCATTTGATAGAAGATAATAATACCTACCTCAGAGGGTTATTAAGAAGATTAAATGTGAAAATGGCTGAAAGCATAGCACAATACCTGACACATGAATAAAAATAAACTTTAAATGGTTAAAAATAATCACTGTAATGAAGTCGTCATTTCATAGACTAGTTCTATTTTCTTTTCCATTCATCATTCAGCTCTAGTACAGAATGATCTAGCAAACTGTGTAATATTTCCTTGGTGATAGTTAAATAGAAGCCTGATAAAGATTTGAAAATAATATCTTGGGAGAAGCAAAGATAATTTCTATTTGTTGCATTTTTATCCACATTTACAAATCCATCTCTTTAAATTTGTGAAATCGGCAGGCAGTTGTCTTGAATTTTCAGCCAGATATCCAGGAAACCTGTATGGTTTCATAAGTTTATAAAATAAGCAACTGCCTACTCTAAACTAACCCGTCTATGAAGATGTGGAATGCAATGAGATTATAATCACACCTGTTCTCACATCTCTTCCAACATATAACCTAAAACCAAACCCCTTTTACCCATAAAAAACACTACTGATAAACCCTGCTAACAAAAGGTTTTTTTCTTCTGTCTCTTCTCTGAAATTTCTCCTTAATGTCCTTAGGAAAAAAGCCAGGGTACAAGTGTCATTTAACATAATTTTATTTTTTTTCAGCTTTAAAAGGAAATGAAAGCAGTTATCAAGAAAGGAACATATGTGATATTTTAATGGGAGCTAACATAATGCTAGTTCACATACCTTGTGTATTAGAATCTAAGTATTTCTTCCAGCCCATCATTCATCCCAACCCCATTCCTTAATACTTCTCTACATAGGATATAAAATAGATGGGGATGCAAGAATTGGCTTCATATGGTTGAAAATATAAATGTAATTTTTAATCCTATAATAAAAGGAAAGCAACAGTAGCATAAACAAATTCTGGAAAGCTTTTCCTGTAACACAGGATCTACTCTCATACCATTAACAGCCATAGTGAAAATCTTCAAGTAACAACTCACATCACCGGGCAATCATATTGGCCTTAAAATGTTGGTCAATTGTGGGAATGTCTCTGGGATGAAAAATAAGACTAAGAAGTTTCCTATAACTTCCCTGATTTAGAATTTTGCATGCATGTGAAAAAAGTTCAAGAACAGGAGAAAAGACATACATTCTTCTTTATACTTTTCACATTTCACCACTTCATTTGGGATACCTGTCAGTCACTCCAGTTTGTTTGAAGTGTCTATTTTGTTTGGAGGAACTGGGCTAGGGATGGAAAGAGACCTCGTCTGAGTCCTTATCAAGTTAGCTGAAAAGTAAAGCAAGTGTGTTAGTCAATTTGCTTATCAATCTCTTCTCTCCTTCCACAATAACTGCCAGGGAGTATCAGGTCACATGACAGCTCCCCCAAACACAGCCCACAGCTGATTGGATCAATTGTGGGTACTTGACTCAAGCTGAGCCAATCAGATTCATCTTCCAAGCATTTGGAATTAGAATTTAGAAATTCTACTTGACAACTTTGGACCATTTAGGAAGAGGACGTAAAGCTGACCCTGGAGTGACCATGTTTGGGCTTGTATAAGTGAAACACAGAAATCTCCATAGAAAAAGAAAATATTGGTTCAGGCACATAAAAAGATGAAGAAATGAGAGTCCCTTTGGCCCTGGAAGGAGAGAATAGAGAGAATGAAATCAACTGCCTTGGGTCTTGATGGCGTTTTATTCCTTGTTCCAGTCTCTCAAAAAACTGGCCCCTAAGTTTTTTAAATAGTGTTTTATCCTTTAAATGAATGTCCCATCATTTCTTAGCTAGTTTGTCTGATTCTCTGTTACTTACAACCAATGACTAAGGTAGGAAGTAAGCCTAGTCTTACTTGAAAACAAAGTTTTGCAGAGAAATACTCTTAAAGAGTTACTGTAATTCACTTAGTAGAATGTGTATGACATTTGGATCTCTTTTGTTTTTAAAAAGTTAGTACATATGTAAGTGTAAAGATGCCAAAGTCGTAAATTTCATAAATCAAGGCATTAACATAATGTGAAAATAAGAGAAATATTATTTGATCATACTAAAAATAACTATTATAAATGAAGTCCAGCTTTACATTTAAAAGTTCTTTTAAAGTTTACATATAAATGAAATATATAAGTTTTGGCTGTTTTCCAGTCTCATTTACCCTTTGTTATAATCTTAGATTTTCCTTTTTGTGTTAATTAGATTTTTATTTTCATCAAAATATGTACACAGTCTTTATTAAGGCAAATTTCACTAAAATTATAATAAAGCCAATCTTCCTCTCCCAAACCGAACACTGAATTCTTCTAAATATACATTTTCCCCACTATTTCTATATTTCTTAATAATATAGATTACTGCTGTCTCAGTATAGCAGTGGTATCTCTGCCAGTGCTTTTTTTCTGCTCTCCCCATCCTTTTTATATAGGGTTTACTTTATCAAACACCCAAATACATTTGCCATTGTAGGTCGTAGAGCAATTCTTCCCTCCTTCTCTACAACATTTCATTTCTTCCTGGAATTAGTAACTACTTAAACTTTTCATTTGACAGTTTTTGTTATTCATTTGTCTAAATTTACTGCGTTTTTTCAATACTGTTTTATGAGGGCTCAATTATCAATTTCTTCCTCCTCTGCTTTTATTTCTTTTCTATGCCCTGTTCCAATCTGGCTTCTCTACACATTTCAGTTCTGGGGAATTTTCTTGTGTAATTCTTCAGATGATTTCATTTCCTTCATTTTTTTTGTTTGCTAGTCAGATCCCTTGTTGGATTCTCTAAGTTCTTTGCTTTTCATCTCTTGTTTCCCATCTCCTTGATCTTTCTGTTCTATCTGGGAGATGTCTTCAATATTATCTTCCAAATCTATTAAATTGGTGTTTTGGGCTATCTTATTTTTCATTTCCAAGTCTTCCGTGTTCTCTTCTTTTTTTAATAGCATGTTGTTCTTGTTTTAGCTAGCAATAATCAGTTATCAGAGATAAGCAGATATCAGATATCAGAGATAAGCAGTTATCTCTCTGAGAATATTCCTTAACGTATGATCTGCTCCTTTCAGTGTCTCTATTTGCTCTAAGTATTTTATTTTCTCTTATCTTTTCTAGTGTCTAACTTTCATATAGAAGACTTTACTCAAATGTCTTCTGATACTTAGCTGTCTGTTTTATATTTAAGTATAAGATACTAGAATGCTATATGGAAGCACTATGTGTTTGTGATGAATAGGGTGCCTGCTTTTTTTTTTTTTTTTTTTTTAATTAGGATCTCTCAGTGTCTGTTTCATTAGGTCTTTTCTTTGGGGTCATTTGGTTCTCCAGAAAAGCATTCTTTTATTCTCCCACCTGCGTGAGTATGTCTCAACACCTATATTCCAGGAGCAGGGTAGAGAAGGGGGCCAGAGTCCCACCAATCAGTACAAAAATTTGGACTTAATCCTTTTGACTTCAGCCCCATTTCCCATCCCATTCCTCACACTGATTAGTGTCCCTGGTCCAAAGCCTCTTGGATGTAGTAATTTATCAAGAAGCTAAAACAGTTGTATCTTCCAAGGTAGAAGTAGGGAGAAAATAGGGAAGGAATTACTTACCTTAGGAGTGTGGGGGAGTAGACAAAATCTGAGGATCTAGCTACTTTCAACAGTTTTCTTTGTTTTTAGCATTGAGTTCATTATCAACTTCCCCAGTATGTTATGCCTCAATGTCCTAAACCTTTCCAGTATTCTGTAGGGTGAATTAGACTAAAAAGAAAGAAGGAAGAAAAAGACAAAAAGCATGTTTTTTTACAGATACTTCCTATGTAGGCACCCATGTTAATAGCTTCTTTTACTGAACACCACTCTCCAGCTGCTTTCCATCTCTCAGAGAATTCCGTTGAATTCTCTCATCATCTTTCTCTCCCTTCATTTTTTGTTACTCTTTTTTGTTTTCTTTTTATTCCTTTACTTACTTTATTGAAGCTTCAGGAGAATGAGGAAATAAAGGCATATTTAATCAGAAGTTTTCACTTCATGTAGTATAAATTTAGATTCCCTTCTAAAATATGTTTCTGCTCATTGCTCTTGCCAGATCCTGAGTTTATCCCCAGGGTAAAATACTTTAGGGATGTCAACATGAAAAAAAAAAAAAAAGAACCCTAGCATGATGAATTTTCCTGAATTGACAATAGAGAAATTTCAATAATAATGTTCTATAGCTTTCCTTAGCAAAAAGCATGATATTAACCAACAAGAAAAAGCACACCATAATAGTGGTAGCCATAGTTGGCAGAGTTGTGAATTTTTAGGCAGTGAACACACCGGCTCAATGAGTGAAACAATGATTCAGTTAATATGATCAAGCTGATTGATGGAGCTCTAGTGACATCCCCAGAGGAAGAATACCCTGTGTTTGCCACTGGCCCTATCACTGTGCTCTGCTCTTTAAACTGAAACTTTAAAAATACAGAACAGAATTTTAGTTCACCATAGCTACTCTTCATCACCAGAAGTCATCTGAACTTTTAAACATTGGCCAAAGCTTTCAAATTACTTTATCAGAGTCTGAGGAAAGTCTAGTTATAAACTATGTGCTAAGTAATATCAGATTAGTTAGGAAAATAGCTTAGTCCAGTTTACCAAATAAGCATGTCCTTTCTTTTTTTTTTATTTTAATGTTTTTTTATTATGTTAGTCACCATACAGTATATCCCTGGTTTCTGATGTAAAGTTCGATGATTCATTACTTGCGTATAACACCCAGTGCACCATGCAACACATGCCCTCCTTACTGCCCATCACCAGTCTATCCCATTCCCCCACCACCCCCCCGAGGACCTCAGTTTATTTCTCATAGTCCATAGTCTCTCATGCTTCATTCCCCCTTCTAATTACCCCCCTTTCTTTTTTTTTTTTTTAAGATTTTATTTATTTATTTGACAGAAATAGAGATAGCCAGCGAGAGAGGGAACACAAGCAGGGGGAGTGGGAGAGGAAGAAGCAGGCTCATACCGAAGGAGCCTGATGTGGGGCTCGATCCCATAACGCCGGGATCACGCCCTGAGCCGAAGGCAGACGCTCAACCGCTGTGCCACCCAGGCGCCCCTACCCCCCTTTCTTTATCCCTTTCTTCCGCTACCTATCTTCCTAGTTCTTATGTTCCATAGATGAGAGAAATCATATGATAATTGTCTTTCTCTGCTTGACTTATTTCACTTAGCATTCTCTCCTCCAGTGCCGTCCATGTTGCAGCAAATGTTGAGAACTCGTTCTTTCTGATAGCTGAGTAATATTCCATTGTATATATGGACCACAACTTCTTAATCCAGTCATCTGTTAAAGGGCATCTCGGTTCCTTCCACGCTTTGGCCATTGTGGACAATGCTGCTATGAACATTGGGGTGCATATGGCCCTACTCTTCACTACATCTGTATCTTTGGGGTAAATACCCAGTAGTGCAATGGCTGGGTCATAGGGTAGCTCAATTTTTAACTTTTTAAGGGACCTCCACACTGTTTTCCAGAGTGGCTGTACCAACTTGCTTTCCCACCAACAATGTAAGAGGGATCCCCTTTCTCCACATCCTCGCCAACAATTGTTGTTTCTTGCCTTGTCTATTTTTGCCATTCTAACTGGTGTAAGGTGATATCTTAGTGTGGTTTTGATTTGAATTTCCCTGATGGCTAATGATTTTGAACATTTTTTCATGTGTCTGTTAGCCATTTGTATGTCATCATTGGAAAAGTGTCTGTTCATATCTTCTGCCCATTTTTTGATCTGTTTATTTGTTTCTCATGTACTGAGTATGAGAAGTTCTTTGTAGATCTTGAATACCAGTCTTTTATCTGTAGCGTCATTTGCAAATATATTCTCCCATTCTGTGGGCTACCTCTTAGTTTTTTTGACTGTTTCCTTGGCTGTGCAGAAGCTTTTTATCTTGATGAAGTCCAACAAGTTCATTTTATCTTTTGTTTCTCTTGCCTTTGGAGACGTGTCATG